>NC_048595.1:26050377-26266927 GCF_003668045.3 Cricetulus griseus | reverse complement strand
CAGCCAGTGTTCTTAACTACTGAGCCATCTCTCTCCCCCCTCCCCTCCTCTCCCCTTTCCACTCCTTTCCTTTCCACTCCTTTCCTTTCCTTCCCCAAGATGTTTTGATTGAGCTGTTTCGCCTCCACCCTTCTGTACTTCTGTGGGAAGTACTTGGCAGCATGGCTGCCTCCATCAGTGAGGAAGAAATGGTGGAGAGTGAAAGCCCGTGTGCCACAGACTTCCAGAGATTTGGGGGTGGGGGGCAGAGACAGGGCACATGACACATTTTGGTGCCCTGGCTTGTCCTAATCTTGGAAGTAATCTTTTTTGACTGAACACAGAGATGATGCCATTACATAGATACAGACAGCAATTTTCTGTCTTTAGAGAGTTCGTATTAGATAATTAGTGGTCAGGAGCCTTGATCAATTTATCCAGATTCTTATTTTTGTTAGTAGAATGCTTAAAAAATTATGAAACTTGAAAATGGAAGCATAGGATAAAGAACACTGTATCAAAATATGTCATAAAAGTAAAGTCTATTGAGAGCCACATGTCTGTACTAGACAAAGGGACATAAGTGTCAACACTGCATCGATACACTGTTCAAATATTTGTAGTCCTTGGCTCTTACTGAGTGTTTGTTATACTTGGAAGCTTAAAATCCGCTAATTCTTTTAAGTACTGGGGATTGAATTCAGGGCCTCTAGCATATTAGGCAAGTACTCTATCACAGGTGTTCCTATGTCCCTATCAGCTGCATTTTTAATAAGTTGTCTAAGATATTTATTACTTTCAGTTTTATTTTTTGTGTGGGGTGTGTGTATATATGTGCATGTGGGTTCATATGTATGTGTGCTCATGCAGGTAGAGGTCAGAGGTTGATGCATGGTGTCATTTAAAAAACAACAACAACAACAAAAAAAAAAACCAACTCTGTCTCTATTTATTTATTTGCTTTTAGATAGGATCATCACTATGTAGCCCTGGCTGGCCTAGAAATCATTATGTGGACCAGGCTGGCCTCAGCTCACAGAGATCTGCTGCTTCTGCCTCCTGAGTGCTGGGATTGAAGGCGCATGCTCCCATGCCTTGCCTTACATATTGAGATAGAGTCTCTGACTGAACTGGAGCATCAGTTGATTAGACAATAGACTGGCTGGCAAGTGAGATTCAGGGATCTGCCTGACTCCCCACCAGCACCCCTTGCAGAGCTGGGTTACTGGTCCCAGCTACTGCCCCTGGCTTTTTTATGTGGGTTCTGGGGCCCTGAACTCAGCTCTTCATGCTTGCACAGCAGGCGTCTTACCAACTGAGCCATCTCTCCAGACCTTCTCTAAGACATGCCATTTAAATAATTAGTGAGAACTAATATCGAGTGTTATTACATACTATAGATTCTTTTTAGGTCAACAGATACTGTACCAGGCTAAAATAAAACCCAGTTCCTGTCATTAGAGTTCACAGTATGGAGGCAGGGGGGAAGTAGAAAAGACAGATACATAATAAATTCTAAGATGTGCTGTGGGAGCACAAAGAATAGGGCAGAGAGGAGCCAAGCCCTGCTCTACAGCAGGAGGCTGGTGAGGCATGGGCTATTTTGATCCCTTTGAACCTCCCTCTCCTGGACCCATCTTAAGTGGCTTCAGTCTGCCCAGCTCTTTTCACTTCTCTATCTCAGAGGGAGGGATGGAGGGAGAATACTGCAGCTCTGTATCGTCTAGAGAGTCAGAGCCCTGAGAAAATTATTTTTGTACAGATACAGATTGGCTTTGACTTAATTTAAATAAACTGGCTCTCAGAAGTTCTAAGAATACTAACTACTCCACGGCTCCGCTTTCATTTACACACAGATGAGAAGGCATCTGCAGCTCTGCACTTTATTTGCTATAAGCAAAAAGTGGTTTGATATATTTAAGTTTGGAAGCTCAGTTGTATCAAGTCCTCATATGTCCCAGTTCAGCCTCCTGCAGATGTTTTATTTTTTTAATTTTTTATGACACTTACATAATGCTGCAAAGAGAGAGGCTTTCAATGGATGAATTGACAAACTTTCTCTGTTCCCTGTATCTGCTGAAATAACGCTTTATAGCTTGCTGTATTTTTCTTTGTTTCCTTTCATGCTTATTGCTAATTTATTTAATCTGTATGTCTCTGCTGTATCCTTCTAAATGACCTTTTCTTTAGAAATAAGAAAACAAACCAGGCGTGGGGAAAAAACCTTCTCCAAAACAAAACAGGGTTCTGATTCAAGGTTCTTTGTGTGGGTTTCAGAAGGAGGTTGGTGTGATTGTAGTTAGTGCAAATAATTTATCAGCTCATAATAACTGCAGTCAGAGACGGCATCTTAACAATATCATTGTTTCGGCCTCATGGGAATTGCTAGATCTTCAGCATCATATCTAGGTACTTTTGTGGTTTTTTTGCATTTTTTCCTTTACAGAGCCTGCACTTTTATATACAAACCAAAGTGTATCTGTTATCATTTGATACCTGTACTTTTTGAAGTACAAAGGCAGCATTACATGGAGAGGTGTAGGCTCCCTTCACGCTGTGGCTTGGAGGCGTGCTCTGCTAGCTGACAGCATTCTCTAGAGTCTTTTAGTCACAAGGAGGTGGGAGAAACAGCAGAGCAGGACTCTGAGAACATCATAGGCAGCAGTGTTACCCCCTCCCCCCAGTTACAGTGCGGCTTTTTATTTAAGTGCATGTTTTAATCATTTGTCTTCAATCTGCCTTTAAGTATTATAAAGCTCCTGATGACTAGATTGTTTCTGAGCAGGTGATTTTATGGTAAGAGAGCTATTTTCAGTAATAACAGTGATTCGATTAACACTTGGTTGTGAAAAATGGCTCCGGGCTAAAGCTTGACAGATGGGCCTTTTGAAGTGTAATGACAACTATATCCAATTAATGCAAACTTTTCATTTATTAATAAGTAGCAGGCAGAAGCTGAATTAAAATTGAGATAGGATGGTCTCCATGTTTTCACTTAGGTGGCCAGAACTTTGAGTCATTTTCAAAGGGCAAAAGAGTGGACCAGGTGGCAACAGCGATGGATGGCTCTCTGCCTGGGTGAACTAGGAAGCTATTCTCCAGTGTTGACTTTGTTCAGAAGTTTCCATGGTGAAGCCTCTCTCATCTTGAGTGAAGTGGAATGGCCTGTAATAGATGGCTCAGGGTACTGAAACTTGGTTGGTCCTTGCACAAAGAAAAAGACTTTCCAGCTTAGGGTTTGGAAAAAGAAAACCCATTTCCTAGCTGGCTCGTAACTCAGTGATCTCTTCAGCCACTTAGCATTTCTTCAGGTTTGCTCTAGACAACTCATCATGCTTCTGCTTCTTTCAGTTTCTCCTCTCTCCCTTCCCTCCCCTCCCTCCTTCTCTTTCTTCTGAGACAGGGTCTTGCTCAGGTCCTCTGCCTCAGCTTCCTGAATGCTGATATTGCAGGTAGCATCACAATACCTAACTTCAAAACTGATTTTCAAGGAAATTAATCAGCATTAAAACCTAACTCAAGGCCAGGCAGTGGTGGCACATGCCTTTAGTTCCAGCACTTGGGAGGCAGAGGCAGGTGGATCTCTGTGAGTTGGAGACCAGCCTGGTCTATAAGAGCTTGTTCCAGGACAGCCTCCAAAGCCACAGAGAAACCCTGTCTCGAAAAACCAAAACCAAAACCAAAAAAAACCTTACTCAAATGACTAAAACCCAAGTGATCCATACTGGAGTTGACATCTTTAGCTCACTTTTACCACTTAAAATAACAAATTGATTTAAACATTGGCTGAACTTTTAAAAGCTAGGGAAATTCTATGAATGTCTATTAAGAGTCAAGAGTCTTGTCAAGCCCGTGAATCCCAAGCTACAAGGTACAGACTCCAGCACTTAGAGAAGGAAGACTTCATGAAATGGATAAACAGAGACCATCCAGGAAAGAAATGTCAGTGTTACAGACAGCGTGAGCTGTCAAGTGGGTGCTGGGAATTTAACCTGGGTCTCCTGGAAGAACAGCCGGTTTCTCTGTGTAATAGTCCTGGCTATCCTGGAACTCAGAGATTCACCTGCCTCTGCCTTCTGAACGTAAGGATTAAAAGAGTGTGCTACCACTGGGAAGCTGTAACCAGTGCTCTTAACCACTGAGCCATCTCTTCAGTGTGAAAACTTTTTCCCAGGGGGCGGTGGGGTGGTGGTGGTGGCAGCCCACACCTTTAATCCCAGTGCTTAGGAAGCAGAGGCAGGTGGATCTCTATGATTTTGATGCCAGCTGTTCTACAAAGCTAATTGCAGGACAGCTAGATCTGTTATGTAGAGAAACCCTGTCTCAAAACAAACACACAAACAAAAAAGCCCACCTTTTTTTCATTTTACAGATCATCAAGAGTTAATGTAAATAACAGCAGAGACATATGTATTAGGCAGCTTTGTACTAGGGAGTTGTCATAAAGGCCTGTGGGAACATGAAAACACCACAGTCAAGAGAAAGGAATCAAAGCCTAATAACTCTTGTTTAGCAGAGAGTTTAGTTTCAGCAAGTTACCTACACCATAACATTTAACAAACTGTGCTCTTAACAATCTAGGCACACAGCGAAGGCTGTGCATAGTAATTATTTTCTTTTCAAAGGATTGCTTTGTGAGGCAACTGCTACCTTCACTCTGATGTGTGCAGTTGAGGAAATAAAAGTGTTGGCCCTTTTGAGAAAGAGGTGAGGGGGCAATGCTTATTACTCTGGTCTTTTCCAAACTTCATAATACCTAATTGCACCCTGTTAAAGGATTTTGTTACCCCCGCTGCCTGGCCTTGCAAGTGTGCTCTACAGAAGAAAACTGGTGTGGGGAGGAATGTGGCACCATTTTGTATTTGTTTATTAGTGGGTGTGCAGGTGACAGACGTGCCCCAAGTTGGTTTTGAGCAGTTTTAATAGTGTGCCTGTGTTTCCCAGTTCTCTGTGGTGGCCATCTTGGCTGAGATGCAGCATATCTTTGATGAGGGCTGCTGGGAGATGGTATAGAGCCTCAGTTCACAGGTTCAGCACCAAATTTATGGCTTCTGCTTTACTTCTTATTAATAGTTCATTAATAGGTCCAGGGGAAAATATTCGGTGAACTCTGTACAGTGTCACAGAAACGTGAATTTAAACATTCAGTGAAGCGTGCAGATTTCACTGGACAGTGCCCTCGTTGTGCTTGATTCTGCAGAAAAATCTACACCCCAGGGAAGAACTTACCAATTGCTCTGGGTTTTTTCTTTTCTGAAGCAACACTGGTACCTACTCCTATTTCCACCACCATAGCCATTCCCTTTGGATGCAGTGTGATGGATTTGGTTCAATGCCCCAGGGTACTTTGTCAATTGGCTTTGGAGGTAGTGGATGTTCTGTTTCTACTCGATGTGTGGTTGCCAGCAAGTAGTTGCCAGCCAGTGGCGTCTCCACGATTGCTTCTGAAATCAGGCTTATTACCTGCCTGAGTTTAAGAATGCCAGAGGCAACCCCAGTGCATCTAAATATTTCCAGAGTTGTTCACAGTTTACTGAAAATTTTAGTGAATTTCCTCCTGGCAATAATTCTTTTATTCTACAGTTTCCACTCTGCTGCTTGGAATTATGGAACCTGGTCTAGATTTTGTGCCAGATTTATTAGAATTCTGCCTTTTGAGGAATAATGAGAATAAGCATTGCTAGTCCCAGGACCTCTTGTTTTAGGGATCATCCAGGTAACACATATGGGAGTTCTGTCTTCTTTGCTTTGCCATCATTATAGACAGTGATCAGTTTTGCCTGTTGCTGTCATCTTAGCTGAGCTTTCTACATGTTCCTACCTACAGTGAGCTCCAGGTGTTCTCAAAGGGCTTTCAGTCTCGGGTCTACCAACTGTAAGCCCTTTTTTTTTTTTTTGTAAGCATTTAATATTGCTTTTGTCTAAGCCCTGGGAGCAGAGCCAGCCTATAGAGGCGTGGGCAGGAAGAGGAACTGATCTAAAATTGGAGTTTATTTTCACTTCACCTTTTATCCATATTACTTCTAGAATCCAGTGTTGACTTCCCCAGTGCCCCTACCCCCTCCTCTCGCAGGCTGTTTTCCAAGAGCAGTAGCAATTGAATCTTGGAGAGGTTAAGTTGTCCTTCAAAGGTTAAGCTTCTAGTAACTGGTGTTCAGAGCTGGTTAATTATCTTTTCATCATCTAAGAAGAGGACTTATTCTTCATCCAATGAATGGCCAGAGAAGAAGTGTTTTCCTGTGTTTCCAATTATTGACTACCTAGTGGAACCACCCTGTGATGGCTTATTTCTGTAGTCAACTTGATTGGATTAGTAAGCACTTAGCACTTGAGTGTATCTGTGAAGGTATTTCCAGAGGAGCTTAACTGAAGACCCACTCTGATGTGGATGGCATTGTCCTGGGGGCGCCTGGCCCAGACTACTTAGAAAGGGAAGAGGAGAAATCCTGCTGAGTACCAGCATTCCCTTTTCTCTGCTTGCTGGTCAGCACCACAGACCATACCTCTCCATGGTGGACTGCATGCTGCCAAACTGGAGTCATATATACATCTTTCCTTTAACAATGATAAAATGCTGTTTTTGCTTGTATAGGTGTTTTATGCATATAATGTCTGAATTTTATTTATTTATTTGCTTTTTAAAGATAGGCTCTTGCTCTGTAGCCAGATTGGCTTGGAGCTCACACACTCAACATTGAAAACAACAAAAATGAGCATTTAAAAAATGAAAAGAGGAACTGAGTATGTTGGCTCACTCTTATAACCCAAGTATTCAGAGAGTGTGGTAGGAGAATTGTGATTTCAAGGCTAGCCTAGAGTACAGAGTGAGACCATTTCTTAAAAGACAAAGCAAAACAAAAAACCCAGAGGGTATACCATCATAGGTCAGTAAACCAGGGTCTACAAACTGCCCAGGAGCCTAACATTGACTGTTCCCTGTTTTGTTTGTTTTTAAAATATTTAGTAGAAGAATATTTTAATAATATAGAAGAATGGATTTATTATGTTTTTATGCATGTGTATAACATACTTTGATTGTATTCATTCCTTCACTTTCCTCACTTATCCCTGTTACCTGTTTTTGTACATAAAGTTTTATTAGAACAGCCTCTTCCTCCTCCTTTTCCTCCTCCTTCTGTTGTTGTTTGCCTTTGAAGATAGGGTTTCTTTGTGTAACAGCTCTGACTGTCTTGGAACTTGCTTTGTAGACCATGCTGGCCTCAAACTCATAGGGATCCTTCTGCCTCTGCCTCCTGAGTGTTGGGATTACAGGTGTGCACCATCATGCCTGGCTATTACTTATGTTTTCTTAATGGCTGCTTTTGCTCTGTAATGGCAATTAGGTAGCCCTAAAGTCCACAGAGCCTATAATACTATCTGACCCTTTAAGAAAAGCTTTGCTGAGCCAACAAGATAGTTCAGTGGGTAAAGATCCTGCCACCAAGCCAGACAACAAGAGTTTGTTCCTCAGGACCCACATGGTAGAAGAAAAGAACCAACTTCTGCAAACTGCCCTAAATTTTTTATTACATTTATATTTTGTTTATGTATGTGCATACATGGGCCACACCCATGCATGTATGAGGTGCCTGGCCTTTCATGTCTGGCATGTGTGTGAAGGTCAGAGGATAACTGTGGATGGAGTCCATTCTCACCGTCCACCTTTATGTGGGTTCGACAGATCAAACTCAAGTCACCTGGCCTTTACCTGTTGAGCCATATTACTTGTACTGAATACTTTCTTTTTGGTAGTCAAAGGAATAAACTACTTTTTGTGTGATTTACTACATTTGATGATATGGTCTCTTTCTGTGTCTCTCTTAGTCTTTCAGCACTGGGTCTCAGGTATCACAGGCTGGGTTTAAACTTGCTAGGTACCTGAAGATGATCTTGAATTTCTGATCTTCCTGTCTCTACCTCCTGTCATCCTGCCTGATTTTATGTGGTGCTGGGCTTTGTGCATGCTTGGCAAGCACTCTTACCAACTAAGTAACTGAGTTACTCTTTGTCATGAATTTTCTTACATTGTTTAAGGACTGAACTTTGGGGTAAAAAAACTTTCCAAATTCATTATATTCATGATGTGTGTATGTTCAGCAAGTTTTATGCTGTGCCTTAAGGCTTCCCCAAAATTTTGCAGGTGATAGTGTTTTTTTTTTTCAGAATGAGTTCTCTCCTGGTCACAAGGGACTGAGCTCTGGGTTAACAGTTTCCCATGGCCATCAGATCTGTGGGATTGTTTCAGCTGAGCTTTTCAGCATTCACCAAAGGATGTACACTACTCTGAAGGAGTTTCCACATTTACATGGAGATAGGATTTCTTTCCTATATGTATTATTTGATGATTAATAAAAGTGGAGGTCATCCTAAAGGCCTTCCCTTAAATATAATAAAGCACAAGTGATTTTTTAATTTAGAAAAAATACACCAAAACTTTGAGTTTCACAATATCTCCCCATTCACTAATAGTAATAAAAAACTTACAAAAATGGAAAACAGAAGATAGAATAGTGTGTTTTTGGTTTTTTTCTTCTGAGAATGGCTTCCTGAGACATGGAACTTACACACACACACACACACACAGGCAGGTTCCTGACTTACCCTAATTGTGTTTGGCCAGTCACAGGAAAACACAAGGAACCTTCAGGATATCTGCATTAAGGGGACTTTTGGCCATATTAAAAAAAGAATCCCACTCGGACTGACTGTCAAGGTGGCTCAGTAGGTAAAGGTGCCTGCTGCAATCCTGATGTGGAAGAAGAGAACTGACTCCATCAAGTTGTCTTCTGACCTCCACACACACTCTGTGAGGGGGTACACACACACACACACTCTCTGTAAGTGACACACACACACACTCTCTGTGAGTGACACACACACACACACACACACACTCTGTGAGTCACACACACACACACACTCTGTAAGTGACACACACACACACTCTGAGTGACACACACACACTCTGTGAGTGACACACAGACACTCTGTGAGTGACACACACACACACACTCTCTGTGAGTGACACACACACACACACTCAGTGACACACACACACACTCTGTGAGTGACACACACACACACACTCTGTAAGTGACACACACACACTCTCTGTGAGTGACACACACACACATACTCTGTAAGTGACACACACACACACACTCTGTGAGTGACACACACACTCTGAGTGACACACACACACACTCTGTGAGTGACACACACACACTCTGTGAGTGACACACACACACACTCTCTGTGAGTGACACACACACACACTCTGTGAGTGACACACACACACTCTGTGAGTGATAGACACACACACACTCTGTGAGTGACAGACACACACACACTCTGAGTGACAGACACACACACACTCTGTGAGTGACACACACACACATATACTCTGTGAGTGACACACACACACACACACTCTGTGAGTGACACACACACATATACTCTGTGAGTGACACACACACACTCTGTGAGTGAGACACACACACTCTGTGAGTGACACACACACACACTCTCTGTGAGTGACACACACACTCAGTGACACACACACACACACTCTGTGAGTGACAGACACACACACACACTCTGTGAGTGACAGACACACACACACTCTGTGAGTGACACACACACATATACTCTGTGAGTGACACACACACACTCTGTGAGTGACACACACACACACACTCTGTGAGGGGGTACACACACATATACTCTGCATGGTCACACACATAATATATACTCTGTGCATGGGCACACACACACAAACACACACACAAACACACACACAGACATGCACGCACACACGGACACACATGTCCTAGTTACCCTAGAACTATCTCTGTAGATCAGGCTGGCCTCAAACTCACAGAGATCCACCTGCCTCTGCCTCTGAATGCTGGGATCAAAGGTGTGCACCACCACTGCCCAGCCTGACACTTCTTTGTATTGATGAATCACTGGAGAAGTGGTCACAAGTTGGTGATCATCCTTCATGCACACAAGAAGAAATGTCTTCTCATTCTCAGATTCAGACATTATACCGATATTTCTTATCCAGGAATCCTCACAGACCCCTAGATCCCAATCCCTACACCTGCCAACAGCCTTAGCTTGTGATTGGTTACTTCATAATTGAAGGAATTTTCTTCTTGGAAATGGTTGACCCTGTCTCACCACAAACTCTGGCTTCACAGGCTACAGCTTGTGCTTTTGGAAGGACCTGCTCCTTGCCAACAGGTCTCCTCTGGCACATTTTCCTAAGTTCCTCATAGATCTCTTTTAGCTGTTTCTCATTTTGAACCATTTGACTTCACTTCTCTTGAGTGGCTGTAGGACGTGCCAGACTTCCTTTTGTGGTCCCTTCCAAATGTTAGTGTTCTTCTCCTTTGAAAATTGGATGTCATTTTATTTCCATCACAGCAACCGAACTTGAATCTACTGTTGTTTCAGCTTCTGACTGTGGCTACACAGTTACTGGCTGGCTTCTCTGGCATTGCCTGGCGGTACTTTTACATCCTGCTGGATCTGCCTCCTGTCGCTGCCACCAAGTGTAGTTTTTACTAAATCTCTATTGTTCTATTTACCAATAAAGACTTCGGAATTAAAGGCTGGGGTGAAAACCTGCTAGCTCAGAGAGGTTGAGGAGCAACTATCTGACCTTCCCTCTTCACCACCTCAGAACCCCCCCCCCCCGTTACTTCCTGTGCATCTCTCCATCCATTTTCCAGACTCTGTCTGACTCTATGACTACTTTCTGTCAACTAGTTGCTAGCTCTGACTCCTGACCCAAGGTTGATTTTATTTAATTAATGCAAATGCAAACACAGTGTTATCATATATCCCACAACAATTGGATGCCACTTATTCTATTTAGCCCTAACCATCTTTTCCTGTTGACAGACACACCGTGTCCACAGTCCTGTTACTCTGACCACCTCATTCAGATTCCATTTGTTTCCTTGGGTCTCTTTCCATACAGATCTCACCCATGTAGCTTTCCCCTCTGCTCCTCAGTAGCTCCTTCAACTGGAGAGTGTCTGTGAGCCTCTTGTTTCTAAGAGCTAGGCAGAGGGGACAGAGAGTGGTGTCATCCTTTTCACAGAAAACTTCTTGGTTTCCTTATGTGTTGCTCATCCCTGTTCTTCTGAGCATAGGGATTGCTCAGAAGCTGGTTTGTCTGGCAATGAATGCCAGATTCTTTACAGGAATACCAGTTATGATGTCTGTGCTAGGATGATTCCCTGGACTGAGGGCAACAGCCAGGAACTTGAACCTGATCACAGAGATGCTTGTTGCAGAAGTGATACTCAGTGATTTTAGGGATCAGGACCTCACATTGCGTAACTGGTGGCTTCCAACGTCTCCAAGGCCAGAAGAGTTTAGAATTCATGCTTCTTCAGCTTCTGCACGAAGAAGCTGTATTATTCTGGTCTGATTTTTATCAGGATTAGATTTCTAATAGTTTAGCACAGTAAAAGCTTTTCCATATTCTATACATCTAAAAGGGTTCTTTCTAACATGCAGTCTCTTGATGAGTAAGGACTGCTTTCTGAACAAAGGATCTCCAAGCTATGGCATAACCAGAGTTTCTGACTTGTGAGTTCTCCAATGATGTTGAGAGGACAGAGTTCTTCTCAAGATCTGTTTCATATTCATTGGATTTATGAGGTTTTTCTGTAATGTGGATTCTCTGGTGGCTAGTGACTGTTGAATACTTGGGACCCTTCCTGTGTTCATTGCATCTCTTCTATACAGTTGCTTGCCTGTGAATTTTAGAGTTCTTTTAAAGAGATGATCATGGCGGCTTGTTCATGAAGATCATAATACATTCATATCCTTCATGAGTCTCTTATTCACTGTGGTGTCTCTGGTGATTAGTAAGGGAACAGCTGTATCTGAAGACTTTCTATGTCCTCACTGTCCCAGCACATGTATTTCAGAGATGTTTTGGTGATACAATACTTACTGATTTATTTACTTATTGAGAGAGTATCTCACTATGTAGCCTGCCTGTCCTGGAACTTACTGAATAGGCAAGGCTATCCTCTTAACTCACAGAGATCCACCTGCCTCTGCCTCCTGACTGCTAGGATTAAAGGTGTGTGCCACCATACCCAGCTTTTACCAATGTTTATAAATCACTAAGCCACAGTGTGTTAATCATAGAAATGACTGTAGACACAGCTATTACCAAGACACACGCAATGGATGACTATGGGAATATGTGGATAAGGACACAAAGAATATTTTGGTAGCTTCATTTTTATTTCAGAATTGTTATTTATTCATCTTTTCTTAAGGGAGTTCTATTTTATCTGGTTTTGTTAATTACCTTGTCTGGTGTTTGGTGCCAATGTATCTCATTTTTTCAGGGAACAATGGCAGACTGGCTTCCATACATAGAACTTGTGACCCAGTAGTCTAGAATCCTCCCTTTATCTTCTTTTTATTCCCCAGTTGATTAGTGTCCACATTTAATCTGCTGGGTATTTAGTGAAGATTTCGTGGGAGTCAGGTTGGTTTTGGCCAATTAACAGGTTGTTGCTTTAGTTAATGTGTTTTCAGTTATGTGTATATGCAGATATATTTATCCATCAGTGCTTTGATTCTATTGCATGTTTTCTATCTATATTTCAAATATACACACATGCACATCTATCTACCTATCTATCTATCTATCTATCTATCTTTACATTTTCTTTTTTCCATTTTTATATGTTACATGTGTTTCTGCAAAGTCTATGTATGTGGAGGTCTGAGGTTGTCAGGAATTGTCCTTTATTACTCTTGCAATGTATTCATTGTGAGGCAGGTCTCACAATTCAACAGAGCTCATAGATACTGCTAGCTGCCTTATTCTGTGCCTTCTGGGGCACACCCACCTGGCATTTATATGAGTTCTTAGGTTCCAAAATCTGGTCCTCCCCTTTTGTGTCAAATGCTTAACTTCTGAACCATCTCCCAGCTCTCAAATATATTTTCTATGTTATAACTTGAGGGGCAGGGCTAAGCTGATGAAAGACAGCATCTATTGTGGGTCAACAGGAAGTTTAAAGAGGCATTCTTAGTTGGACAATGTTGTGCATGACTGCAACACTAGCACTTCAGAGATGGAGGCAGGAGAATCAGGAGGTCAAGGCTGTCCTTGGCTACATAGTAAGTTTGAGTTAAAATGAGAAGGTCTGTAATTCAGCTGTTAGGAAAACTGGCAGGATTCAAGGTCAGTGTCTGCCTGGTACACAATGAATTCAGAGCCATCCTGAAACCCTTAGTAAGACTTATTTCCAAGTAAAAGATTAAAAGTGGATGAAAAGATAGCCCAGTGGTAGAGTACTTACATACATGTCTGAAATCCTGTTTAATCTCCAGTCCTGGCGGGTGGGGTGGAGGGAGGACTTGGTGCTGGCTAGTTTTGTGTCATCCATACACAAGCTAGTTGTCTGAGAGGAGGGAAACCTAATTGAGAAAATGCCTCTGTAAGATTGGCTGTGTACAGACAAGCCTGTGGGACATTTTCTTAATGAGTGACTGATGGGGAAGGGCCCAGCCTATTGCAGGTGGAAATATTCCTGGGCTGTGGCCTGTGTTCTGTAAGATAGCAGACTGAGCAAGCCATGGGGACAGGCCAGGAAGCTGCACTCCCCCATGGCCTCTGCATCAGCTCCTGCCTCCAGGCTCCTGCCCTGCTTGAGTTTCTGTCCTACCTGCTTTTGATGATGAACTGTTACATGGAAATGTAAGTGAAAAAAAAAAATCAAAACTGTTTTGTTTTTTTTGTCACAGTGTTCCATCACAACAATAGAAACCCTAACCAAGACAGAGTTAAGACAACATTCATGTAAAACTGGTTTTGCCAGAGGTAATGATCAAGATCAATTTCATGCCTGAAATAGTTCAACTGAGGATCTGGGATCATGTTATCTAGATTACCTACAGTAGAACACTATTGCATGTTTTCTTTGTTTATCTGGTATGGTATGGGTTGTCATTCAGATAATCCAGCTAGGATATTTCTCTCTTGATTAAAACTTGGTAATTTTTACCACTGCTTTGGCTGATGCCATGATATACACAGTCCTGCGTGTTGCTTCCGTGTGTTCGGGAGTGCTCGGCTTGTGTTGCTGTTTGTTCAGTAGGGAATGCAGCAGCTTATTCATCTACCTCCACTGCTGGACCCCTAGTTAGTCCATTGACATGCAGCGTGGAGGCGAGTACAAGGTCAAGTTTGGGGACTCTGTCCGTGCACTTTCATCAGAACAGTTCTTAAAAATTCACTTTATATATTGTTTCATAAGTTAGGACTCTTTGTAAAGGCTTTACTTGACAGAAACTCATTGAGAATGGAACCTCCCCATGAATATGGAACAATTGTCTTATAAATTAAAATATCTTGAGCCATAAGATGTTTTCTTTCCTTCTGTTCTACTCAATAGACAGTTTTCCTACCCTCTTAAAAATATGTCTTCAGCCAAGCATGACATTTCATGCTTTTAAACCTAGAACTCAGGAGGCAAGTTCTCTGTGAGTTCAAGGCCAGTCTGGTCTACAAAGTGAGTTCTAGCCAGCTAGGGTTTGAATGAAGATTCTGTCCCAATAAAACAAAACAACAACAAACCCATCTTCAAAATGGCTTCAAATGTCGGTGTTACTGCTCTTTATGGACCAGTAATCCCTGTCTGGTTTCATCCTAAAGTGTTTTCATTCTTTGTTTTTAGATGCTAATGAGAGCAGATGCCATCAGGGGAAGACACTTTATGGAGTTGGCTTGAGAACTGGGGGAGAAAATCACCTTTGGCTTCTTAAAGGAAGCCTGTCTTTCCAAGCCTGTTGGGCTGTCTGCTGCCAGGACTCTGCCTGTCATGCTCTTTGGTGGCTGGAAGGGATGTGCTTTCAGGCCGACTGCAGCAAGCCCCAGAGCTGCCAGCCTTTTAGGACAGACTGTTCCAATTCCATCCTGATATTTTTTCAAAAATCCCAAACTGCTAATGACTTGGGCCTTCTACCTGAAGATGATGAGCCACATCTTCTGAGGCTAGGCTGGGGCAGGACGTCTTGGAGGAGGCAGAGCCTCCCCAGGGCTCCTGGCACCCTTGCTGTATCCTTTAATGACCATCAGAGCTTAACCAGGGCTCGTCAGAAGAGAGATCGTCTCAGTGAAGTGTCTCCACCTGGAGCGGTGCTGCACTCTAAATTGAATCGCTCAGAGGAAGAAGGTGCTGTGAGTCCCAGCGCCTCTGGAGAGGTAAGCAGGTTCCCAGGGAGCAGAACTTCAATCTCTCTTCCCCATCCTTGCATGAGCAGTGGAGCTGATGCTGTGGCTAATGCTCACCGGCCCTGTGTATGTGTAGAGCTGGGTGGTGTTTCTTCATAGGTCCTAGGAATGTTCATTTTATGCAGGTCTGACAACTGTTTGGTTAAAGCAGAAAGCTGCTCATTATCTGTTCTAAGCTGTTCTTGGCTACAGGTAAGTGCAGCTGTGTGGGTGTGAGTCTCTTCCAATGGTTTTGCAGTGTTTTCTGCCAGATTGCAAAACAGGCAATTGATGTAGCTGCAGTCAGTTTTCCTCCTCCATCCCCTGCCTATAAACACATTCCTTATGAGTTGGTTTCTGTTCCGGTTTGAATGAACTATGCCTGGTACTGTAGACCAAGGTCTGACCTGCTGGGCTGGGACGCAGGACGTCTATCAGTGTCTCGGGGGAATTCTCACCAAGCTTCAATGCTAAGGGACATGCCGCCAGTGTAGTTTATTCTGCTGCTTATTATGTTTCTTGGTTGTTGATCTTCCTGCGCAAATGATTAAAAGGAATGACTCATTCTGTGCTCAGTCTGCCTTGATTACTGTGACTTATTTTTGTATTTGCTTTGTCCTAGTTGTCTCTGTCAAGTTGAAACCAGAGTGGGGAGGCTACTAGCCAGGCACTGTGTGTACTAATCACTGTACTGTGTCATTTTGTTTAATTTTCATGGCAAGATTTCCAAGTAGGTATTATTAACTTTGTTTTACTAGTGAGGAAACTGAGGCCCAAAGAGGTTACGCAGCTTGCCTGTGATTGTGCAGCTAATGAGCTGCAGGTCTGGGTTGGAATCCAGCTGTACTGTTTAGGAAAAGCTTTCACTGAAGCATTAGAGAACACTGCTCTAGGATTAATGTGCCTACGACCATTTATGGAGACCTCCATCAATGGGAGGTACTTCTCTAAGCACTAGAAGTGTGAAGGTGTGTAAGACATGGTCTGTGTCCTCGGGACACTGAAACATGAAGCTAAGTATTTCCAGCAGTGTGTGATTATGGCATTAATAGAACCTAGCCCTATGTACATTAGGGCTAAGTCCTAAGGAGTTTAAGCAGAGAATGACAGCAGTTTTTCCTCATCCAAGGGAAGTATATACTGAGGACCTCAGTAGACCCTTGAAATTAGTACTGATTCTCCTGTAGACTGCTGCATGCCATCACATTATTGTTTTTTTTTTTTTTAGACTCATTCATTTGTGTGAGTTTCTGCTTGCATGTATGTGTGTATGCCACATCTGTGCCTGGTGCCTGAAGAGGTCAGAGCAGGACATCTGATCTCCTGGAATGGGAGTTCTGGACAGTTGTGAGCTACTATGTGGGTGCTGGGAATAAAACCCTGGTCCTCAGCAAGAACAAATACTTTTAACTGCTGAGCCATCTCTCCAGCTCCTTCCATTTTGTTCTTTTTGTTTGTTTGTTTTTTTGGTTGGTTGGTCTTTTTGATTTTTCAAGATTTTTTCTGTGTAACTACTCTGGCTATCCTGGAACTTCCTTTGTAGACCAGGCTGGCCTCGAACTCACAGAGATCCATCTACTTCTGCCTTCTGAGTGCTGGGATTAAAGTCATGTGCCACCACTGCTCAGCCTGCCATTTTATGCTTTCTCTCTCTCTCTTTGGTTTTTCTATACAGGGTTTCTGTGTAGCTTTGGAGCCTGTCCTGGAACTCTATTTGTAGACCAGACTAGCCTCGAACTCACAGAGATCCACCTGCCTCTGTCTCCTAAGTGCTGGGATTAAAGGCATGCGCCACCAATATCTGGCTGCCATTTTATTCTTAATGTAGATTTTGCAATAGCATCCTTAGTTTAAGATTTTTTTCTTATTAATTGAGAACGTCCACATTTTCACTGGGAAGGAAGCACTTGGCTTCTCTTTGGCATAGCTGGATTCTCAGGATCACTAGCTTTCTTTTGGGCAACTATTTAGAGCCTCCTGCCTTTGCCTCCTGTGTTGGGATTAAAGGTGTGCCACTACCACCCGGCTATTTTGAGGGTCTCATTCTATTTGTTTTGATCATATGCACTCCTCCCCTAACTGCTCTCACATTCATCTCTGCTTTCCTACTTGCCCAACTGTGTGCCCTTAAACAAAACAAAATAAAAAACAACACCCATCAAGACCAACTTGTGTTACCCAAATATTCTTGATGTGGCCTTCCACTGGAGCATGGGTGACATCTCTGGAATTATACTATTAGAGAAAATTGACCTTTTCTCTCCCAGCAGCTAATAATTGCCAATTGTTTTTGCCTAGAGGTGAAACTTCGTGCCCAGTTCTCCTCTCCATGCTGTGAATTCATGTGTGTAGCTGCCCTGCTGTGTCCAGAAGAGACGGTCTCCTTATAGTCATCCACTACATCTGGCTCATATTCTTTCTCTGAGCCTTTGGAAGACAGGGTCATATGTATATGTTCCATTTAAGGTTGACCATTCTGCAGTCTCTTTTGTCTGCACCTAGTTGTGGGTCGTTGTGTCAATCACCAGCTACTGCAAATAAAAGTTTCTCTGATGAGAGTTGAGAGATGCACTGATCTGTGGTTACAGTGCTGAGTCATTGGGAGTCAGTTTAATGCTGTGTCCATTTAGCAGAGAAACAGTAGTAGGCTCTCCTAGGACCTGTCTAACTATAGGTTCTTGGACCAACAATGGTGCCAGATGAGTTTCGTTTGTGGAATTTCCCACTTAATCTTTTTTGGATTGCAGTGACCAGAGGTCACTTAAACCGTGGAAAGTGAAATCATGGATAAGGACAGCTCTAGTCAGATGTCCCTGTGCAATGAGTAGATCTGAAATGGACAAAATATATATAGCTAAATAAAGAAGGCTCCAGACAAGAGAGATGCTGCTTTATTATCAAAGTAAGTGAAAGATACAGAAAAAAGGGTAAGCGAGAATTCCCTGAGACATTGGGTCCCCAGACTTTAGCATCATCAACTTCACTTGAAGGCTGTGTTCAAAACAGATCACTGGGGCCCAACTTCAGAATTTTAGAATCCACAGGTTTAGAGTGGGGGCCTAAGAATTTGATCTTCAAAGTTTCGAGAGAATACTCCTACTCTGGTCCAGGGACCATACCTTAGAGCCTTTGCCTTATAGAAAGGGTAGGGGTAGGGGGTTAGTATAGAATACAGAGCATTGGATTAGCCTTAAGCATGAGATTAGCCATAAGCAGTATATCTCCTTCATTGTGATATGGAGGAGGATTTCATGGATATAGCTAAGTGGGTATTTATAGGTTTGCTAAAAGGAATTCTTAAGTCATTTCTTGGTTCTTCTGGAGTGTGGCAAATTATGGAAAATGGAAACAGAAACAGGTAGGGTGGGGTAGGTGGGCAATCACAGGGGTTTGGGGAGAGTGGCAAGGGTCTGAAATAGCCTTTGTGATAGATAGAAGATGGCAGACTAGGTAAGGAAATAGGAAGCATTCTAGGTGGTCTTGTAGATGGAAACCATGCATTTAGAATAGTGTGCTGATCTTTCCAGTTGTGTGAGTCTTCTCAGTAGCTCCCAGCAACCCTGCCAGGAAAAGGCTGGTAGTTTGACTCATCCAAGTTAGGAAATTTGCTAGGTGGTTTGTGCAAAAGGAAATTGGGGCATGGAAATTAAGGTTTTTAAGGGAGTGGATGACAGAGAATAGAAAAGATATGAAAGGAGACAAAGGTAGGATGGGCTCACTGTTCGAATGCACAAGCTTGTCAGTTAGAGGGCCCCATGGTCAAAGCAGTTGCCGAGGGAGTAGTGACTATGGGAAGGGCAGGAGGCCATATGCAGAGTGTAGGATATTTGAATTTAGGATTTGGGGTTGTAGAAGTTCTGGTAGTGACAGGATATGAAGTACAGCTGTGGAAGACATTGCTGAAGCATAATGGAGAGGTTTATTGGTGACAAGGAGCTTAAAGAGCTCAGGAAGCTTCAAAGAACATGTTAGGGAGTTTTCTGTTGCAGGATATTTGATCATACTGTGAACCCCAATAGTGTACTATTTACTGGGAAAAAACTAGCTGTGGTGTGGCTCAGCTCTAGCACACACCTTTAATCCAAGAGCTTTCTGCTTGAATATTGTAAACAGAATTAAATAAAGAAAAATACAGGTCAGGAGGCAGAGCAAGCAAGCATTTGATAGGAAGTGAAGAAAAGATTATTAAGAAAAAAAACCGTACAGAGTAGGAGGGAGTCAGGAAGACAGACAGAGAGATGCACAGGAAGAAGGGAGGGACATTGAGTTTGAGGAGACTTTTTTGAGACAGTAGGAGAGTCTTTATTGATTGACAACAGTTGTCCTTGTGGGAACTGAGATGGTTGTTAACATGATGGTGTTAACAGCAACACTAATGTTCACTGACACTTCCTGTGTGCCAAGTGCCATTCTGAGCCCTTTCCATACGGTTGTTCTCAATCCACACGACAGATCTGTGCAGTACTGTTACTATCCCTGTTAGATGAAACTCAAGGGGGCAGAAAAAGACCAGTCACCCCTCTAGCTAGTCTCTGACCCGGGCAGTGGGGCAGTATGATTCCATCCAGTCTGTTCTTGGAACCCTCTTACTCCTTAGGCAGGACCTGGGATGAGGAGAGGATTTGAAAGCCAGATGTCAACACCATGTAGAAAGTAGGAGTGATGAGTAAGCTGGGATGACAGCTGTGATAGGAATCAAAATGAGTCCAGCAAGTTGGTAGGAAGATGTACTTACAGAAAGGTGGAAGAGTGATGGTTTGCAAACAACATAGGAGAGGGCAGCACGGGCTAATTATGACCACTGACATTAGCAGTGGATCGGTAAAACTGGAGATACAGTAGACTTATACCAGACAGTCTTTTGGGAGATAGTGAAAACAGCTCAGGCTTTATTAAATTCAGTTGCATGCTGGGAGGAAGACTGTAGGCTTGTATTAGCTAGAGACTTCTTTTTCTTGTTTACCTGTAGTGGGCAGTGGTTACAAATTGCTGTTGCTGAACAGAATTTCAAGAGCTCTGTGGTCCGATAGAGTGGGTGGACATGGAGGAGACTTCTGCACATGAACTGGGAACATAGGAATGGTTCTTTGCTGCAGCAGTGCTGTACAGACACTGCAGTGTTTACTATCACATGAGGACTGCAAGCATTGCTAAAAAATGGGGCAGTCTGCAGAGCCATAAAACTCTGTAAGACCCTCCATGCTATGCTTAGGAGCTTAGTGCTTTACCCTCAAGGCCATGGAAAGCTCTGGAAGGTGGTAAGGTTACCTGTGCATTCCAAGTACTCAACTGGTAGGCATTTTTCTGAAGAGACAGCTTGAGAGTTCAAGCTTCTGTTTTAAGCAATAGGGAAAAGCAGAAGAATATATGTATACTATAGCTGTTATCCTGGTCAGTGATGACTGGCTAGCACCACTGGTTTCTAGTTTATTCTGTTTTCATCAAGGTAGGTCAAGTAGCTCTGTTGGGGGAAATTGGCATGCATTGCTCTGGGTTTTCCTGAAATGTCTGCATACTGTAAAGGCATTGGCTTGTCAGGATGAATTAATTGTTTATCCTTTGGGTACACATACATTATGATGCCAAGAGCAGGTACTGTGGACATTTGGCGTTTTCGAAGAGGGAAGGAATGCCATTTATTCCCTTTTCTCTACTTAAAAGAAGGAAAAGTTAGTCTTGTTTGGCTTGAGCACTGTACTCGTTCTTTGTCAAAAGCCTCTGAATTGTGGCAGAAGGGGCAAGGAGGCTGTTAATTGGGTCCCTGGAACAGGCACTGTAGGCGTGGTTCAGTCCCTGGCAATTAGCTGCTGCTGGTCCTTCCTTGTGAAGGAAGCCAGATAGGAAGGTCTATGTGATGACAATTTGACTTTAGGAAGACTCAGGTTTCTCTTTTCTGTGATCAGTCCCCATTCCAGTCACCAATAGCAGCAGTTCAGCTTCTACAAGCCTTTCATCTGCAGCTGTCTGCTGTCTGCTTTTCCTGAGAACCCCTGTGCTGACTCCTTGTGAGGCCTGAGCCTACCTCTTATCAGAAGAGAAGATAAGGCATGAGTGTGGGCAGCCTGAGGACAACTTATATAACCAAGGACAGCTTCTACAGCAACTCGGGCTTCCTTTTGTTGTTTTGTCATGCCCCACCCCAACTTTCCATGGTTCTCTGCTTCCTTGCTTCTGGTTTGTATTTTTCAATTTTCTCTAAATCCTTTAGGCTGTGAAATTATTGCCAAGAGTTCATTTATTCTTCTGGTTATTATTCTGACAAATTTGGAATCCCTTGGGGCCTAGATTTTTTTTCAAATTCTAACTCTTAGTTATCTAACAGACAAGCTAACAAACTACCATTTTCTTCCTCTTATGGCCCTAGGTTCCCTTCTAGGCCTCTGCTCTGGATAGTCTGTGTGGGTCTCTCATTCCTGACTTAGTATTGTCTCTTCTAGTATTGTCTCTCTATATACACCTCTAAGCATCCCCTCTCCCCATTGTAATCTTATACAAATGGCTTATTACATCTTGAGAACCCCCATTTTTTCCTTCTTCCCTTCCTCCTTTTCTTGTTTTCTTTTTTTCTCATGCCGGCCTTGAATGATGTAGCTCAGGGTGGCCTTGAGTTTATTTATAATCCTCTTAATCTACCTCACAGTTCTGGGATTACAGGTGTACACAACTGTACCCAGTTTATGTGGTTCAGGGAATTAAACCTAGGGCCTCATGAATGCTAGTCAAGTGCTCTAGAAACTGAGTTACATCCCCAGCCCCTCACCAAGTCCCTTTATCTGGAGGGACTGAGAGCCTGGACACTGACCCTGCTGAAAAGAATCAAGGTCATCAGGGGATCCTCTGTGATATAATCAGAAGTAAGTAAGGCCACTAGAAGGGGAAAAAGGGGGCAAGTTCATCAGTGATGTTGGGAAGCAAAGCTTTGGAGGACAGAGCTCTGAGTCATGAGTTGTTTTCATGTGAAATGCCTTACTTCCAGGCAACAAGGTACAGGCAAATCTTGCCAGTTGCTGTAACATGCATGAAACCTCACTGTGCCAGGGTTTGTTAGTCTCTGCAGTCAGTGAAACTACTTCACAGGGCAGAGTTCATGGGGCAACTTGTGACTAGTGAGCCTTACTGCCAGCAGATGCTTGTTTTGGGTGATGAAGTCATCAGTGACCTGCTTCCTCAGCCCTGGAGCCCAGATTACATCAGCTGGCTTGTGTATATGCTCTTTCAAGATCTGGGTGGTAGGGATGAAGAAACCGACCAGTAGGCCTTGTCATCATCTCTCCTGCCCCTCTCAAGCCAACATTCACGTTTCCAAGTGATACATAATCTTCCAAGTGATACAGTCAATTTTGTATAGCATCAGCTATCTCTATCTCTAATGGAGACAGTCTGGTAGCAAGGGAAGGCAGGCCTTGTACAGTCATTAACTTCTGAGTACAAAAGTGGCCCTCTTGTTGCTCCTGCTTCTTACTCCATCTAGAATGAGTGCTTACCTTTCTAGACTTCATGTTCCTTATTTATTTATTTTTTACTTTTTGGTACTGGGGATCAAACAATCTAGTACCTGTACATGCTAACACTAAGTACTCTACCATTGGGTTATATTATCAGTGCACCATACTTTTGAAAATTAAAATCAATCAATCAATCAATCTGTCTACCTACTTACCTACTTGTTTTTGGGACAGAATCTCTTTACAGAGCCCTGGCTGGCCTAGAACTGGCTGTGTAGACCAAGCTAGCCTTGAACTCAACAGAGATCCACTTGCCTCTGCTTCCTCCTGAGTGCTGGGATTAAAGTCATGCACAACCCCCAGCTCTTTATTTGGTTATTACGATTTATCATATTTTATTGTATTTATGTGTGTGTGTATGCACTCTTAAGCATGGTAATGTCTTTTAGTTTGCATTTTGTTTCTAGACACTTAAGTCTCTATTACTGGTTATATATGTGTCTTATTTCCCTGGTTGCTTAGATGATATTCTCTTTGGCACCCATTTAAAGCATTTCACTAGCTATTCTGGGGTTGTTGTATGCTTGGGGCTTGTTGCACATCGCAGTTCTATGATAGATGTGGGCTTGCTACTTTCTTCAGATTGGAAAGTAGTTAACCACATTTCTTCAGATGTTCATTGCCCTCCTTTCCTGTCCTGCCATTCCCTTTGAGAATTCTATTGCAAACATGTAGCAACTTGTTTTATTTTCAGTTTACTAATGCTCTGTTCATTTCTTTGTAATCCTTTTTCTTTGTTTCAATTGAAGCCTTCTACTAAAATTCTTCAAATTTTCTCTACATTTTCCAAACTTGCCATTAAATCACCATAGTGAAAAGCCAGGCATGGTGTCAGAGACACATAATCTCACTTGGGAAGCAGAGACAAGAGGATAAAAAGTTCAAGGTTATCCTTAGCTATATCATGAGTTTAAGGCCATCCTGGGCTACAAGAGACCGTATCTCAAAAACAACACAAACAAAAACACTAGGTATATTTTTTATCTTAGACACTGTAGTAGTCATTTTTAGGAGCTTGCCTCCTGTATCCTTGCTGAATATAGGAATAGTTCCCCTTATCTGTCAGAAATACCAAACCCTGATTAAACTATAATTGTGATGAAGTTGAATTCATAAATTAGGCACAGCCAGGGACTGTGTTAGCCAGTGTTCTATTACCATACTGAATATCTGATCTAATCAAATTATGAAGAGTAAAGTTTATTGTGCATCAAAGGTTCAAAGTTAGAGTCTATGGTTGGTTGACTTGTTGACTTGTTGCTCTTCCGTCTATGGGGCACAGTCTGTCATGGTTGGAGTGTGTGGCAGAGGAGAGGCCTGAGTTCTGGTTGCTCCTCCCCATTGACTTCCTCTGGCTAGGCCTTACTTCCTACTTCTTAAAGCTTCTGTTGGTGGACCAAACCTTCATTCAATACTTGGATCTTTGGAGGGTATGTCAAACCCGAACTATAGCAGAGACTAACATCAATAACTGATAAAATAATGAACAGTTTCTGTATTTAGTAAAATAAGGTTTTCTTGAACAATGCACTGTAAATTGACAGATGAGCTGGTAACCAAGATAGCTATGATGAATGGGCAGGTAGCAAATACAATGTGGATACACTGCAAAGGGTAATTCAGGTTACAGGAAGAACAGACGAGGCTGGTATGAGATTTTTTATCATGCTTTGAAGAATGATGTGCAGCTATGCATGTTTAGTTCTGGAATTTTCCATTTAGTATTTTTAGATTGCATTGACCTTTTGTAACTGGAACCCTAGCAAGCAAAGTTATGGCTTAGGAGGAACTACTACATGTTTACCTTCAACAGCTTCTTGACTATGTGTATGAAATAAAATGATTTTTGTTTTGTGGTGCTTGATCACATCTATGACCTGTGCATAGGAGGCAGGTGTTGTATTCCTAACCCTTTGGGTTCTTTTGAAAAAGGGCCTTTTACATAGCCAGGTGATTACATAGCCCAAGCAATTTTTAATCTCATGATCTGCCAGTGTCAGCCTTCTGAGTGCTAAAATTAAAGGTACACATTACCATATTTGTTTTTTTTTTTTCTTTTCTTTTTTCCATCAAAGGCCCAGTGCTAGGGTGGGAATCCAGGGCCTTCCACATGCTGGATTAGGTCTCTACCACTGAGCTAGCTATACCATCAGCCTGGATCAGTATATTTTTTTATTTAATTTAGAATCTATCTTATTTTACATATCAATCCCAGTTCCCTCTCCCTGTCATCCTCCCATGCCCCTCACCGACCCCTCTATCCCACCTCCTTGAGTATTTTTTTAATGTAATAATTTAAAAAAATATTGTTGATGTATATGTGATGGGGGTAGTCCTTCTGTGTATATGTTTATCTTTATTGGTTGTTGAATAAAGCACTGTTGGTCAATAGGGAAGCAAGATAGGTGGAACTAGGAGTCAAGGAGGATTCTGGAAAATGTAGTATAGAGAGGTCTTGTGATCCTAGGCAGGAAGTGACATAGCAGGCTCAGAATGTAAGCAGGGACAAGCAGGAAACCGCTCTCTTCCTCCTCCTTTCTTCTCTGGAGCCACCATGTGATCCCGGGAAGAGGACGCAAGCTGCTGGTGTCCTCCATAAGATAAGTCTTTATAAATATATAGATTAATGGCTGTGGTTGATATTTAAGACAGAGCAAGCACATAAGAAGTCCTAATCATTGGCCAGCAGCATTGTAACTAACATAAGACTCTGTGTGTTATTTTGGGTGCCCACGTGGCAGCGGGGCTTGGGCGGCTTGGCGGAAAGATTTATCATTACATGTATGTGTGCGTGGTATGCATGTGTGTGATGTGAAGTAGAGGGCAAGCATATACCAGTGCATGTGATAGTTAGAGGGCAACATCCCAGAGTTATTTTGGGATTGAACTCAGGTCATTAGGTTTCCTTATATCTGCCCAGGACCAGTTTTAATTGAATGAGATTTTCCCTGTCAGGACTTAGTTCCTGCTTGTATCTCATGTTTGGCTATTATTTAGGCACTTGCTATTACAAGTTTTACTTAGGAGGCTACTGGTGACTTTGTGTTACTGTGGGTGTTCTTGAGCTTTGCTCTGGAATGTCGTCAAGCTGTTTGACAAATAATTTGATCTTCTGTCATTTTTTTGTTGTTGTTTTTTTGTTTTGTTTTTTTTTCAAGACAGAGTCTCATTTGGTAGCTCTGGCTGACCTGGAACTTACTATGTAGACCCAGGTGGCCTCTATCTCGTAGAGTGCTTCTTGAGTGATGGAATTAAAGGTGTGAGCTACCATACCTGACCAATTTGATCTTCTTAAATTTTACTTTTGGGTTTTGTCACGAGCTCAGAGGTACAACTAGCTGCGGGTTAATTTCTCCATCTGCTGAAGCAAGCCTTTATTATTAGTTCTCTAACTAATGCCTTACAAATCAGAAAGTTTCCAATCCAGTTTTGTGGAGTAGGTGCTGTCCCCAGCCATATGAAGTTCAGTACTGCTCCTGTAACCATTTCTGGGGTAGTTTCCTCACGTCCAAGAGAGTTCTGCCCTCTGCATCCCTCTCCTCTACACTCCAGCTGCAGCTCTTCAGCTCAGACAGGCTGCTGGTCTTGCTTGGGTTCTTTTTTGGGCCATAGGCTAGAAACTTCTGACAGTCAGATGGAGAATCATAAGCCAAGGTTTGCCTGTGTGTTTTATCTTGTAGGAATTGCCATTTTCCACTAGTGCCACTATTTTATACATTTTTTCTGGCTTTTACAATTTTTAGGCAGAATGATAAATCTGTCCCTTATCATTTATTCTATCTTTACTATCTTTACTATCTTTACTATCTATACTCTCTCTCTCTCTCTCTCTCTCTCTCTCTCTCTCTCTCTCTGTGTGTGTGTGTGTGTGTGTGTGTGTGTGTGTGTGTGTGTGTGTGTGTTGACACAGTCTCCCTATGTAGTTTGGGTTGCTGTCAAACTCTTGATTCTCCTGTTTCCCACTCCCAAATGCTGTGATTACAGTTGTGTGCCACCAAATCTGGCTTTTCTCAGACTTTTTGAAACATTTTGATGATTTGGCATGGTGGCATGGTGGCACATTCCTTTAATCCCAGCATTTGGGAGTCAGAGACAGTTAGGTCTCTGTGAGTTCAGTGCCAACAGATCTCAGAAATATTTGTTTTTGTTTGTTTGTTTGTTTGTTTTGGCATCACAGTAACAAGCCTACTCCTCTTTCTTTGAGACTCACTGCAAGCTTGGTCTCATTGTTCTGCTTTCAAGCCACTCGGCACTAACTACCAAATAAATGTCCTTGACCATGTCTTCTTGAATCTTCAGGTACTGTCCTAGTCCACCTCCAGGATTTACACACAAATAGGAAGTGGACTTTATAGCAGCTTTCTCTTCTTCCTTACTTTTATTTAACCCCTGGTCCTGTGGAATTTTCTCCTGAAGTCACTCTTGCTGGGGTCATTGGTAAATTCCCGACTGCCCATAGCAGTGTGTTCCCATCAGCCTGTATTTGATAGGCCATTTGCCTTGTCTCACATGGCTGCACTGTACCTTGTTTCTTGTTAGTGTTCACTTTCCTGCTTCATGTCCTTCTTTCTGACAACAGTGTCTTAGTATTGGGGTCATTTCATGTATCAGAATTCCCAAATTCTGCCTTGAACTTGTGTTTCCTTAGTTCATATGCTTTTTTGTTGTAGTTTGCCTTTTTCTGTGGCTTTGGCTGCTGTCTGGGAACGTGAATCCAACTTAGAGCCTTTACTGACATTTCCTAGAGGTGTTGTAGACTCGATATGTCTGTAATGTAACTTGCCCATTATTTCCCTGTACTCTGTCTTAATTTTTGACTTTACTGTACAGTCAGCCTTTCACTCAGGCTGGAAACATTGGTGTTATCTAAGACTCATTTCCTCCTAAATCCCAGATCTATTTGGCTTTACACATATTAGATCTTTAATATTTTGAAATTTATCCCGCAGGAGGAATTTGCAGTGATGATGGCAGAGTGAAGTGGTCTCCTGAACCTTCACAGATAATAATGATAAAATCTACTTTTTTTTTTTTTTTTAAAGAAAAAGGACATAAAGGAACTGGAAAGAACCTAGAAGAATATAGAAGCTCGAGGAAAGTTTAATTTTGAAAGATGGATACTAGAGCTGATAAAATGCTCCTTTGCACTTTAAAAAAGTATTACCTGAGGGCTCCCTGCTAGAGGAGAGAGTGCCAAGGGAAAGCCTGACTGTCTTGTGGTGGCTAGGACCAGGGGCACCATAATACTATGTGGACTTTAGCAGGAGGACCTTTTAAGGAAAAACAAACCAATAAACCACAAAGAAGATGAGCCACATAACCTGCCTTTGAGCTATAATTCTGACTGAACCTCTCTCTGTATTGTACCCATGTGGGGAGACTACAGGAGGCCTGGTGAGGAGGCCTGGTGAGTTTGATTTCTGAAGACAGTCTGTTGCCACCTTGAGCTTAAGGTTTATTGCCTTTTTACACCAAGTTCATCTCCTAACCACGGGGAAGCAGGGGGTCAAAGTCTGAAGTCTTAGGGTTGGAGATGTCAGAAAACAGACTCTGGAACTGGAAAGTCAGAGGCTATCCTTTCTAAGCAAAGAAAAGAGTGATGGCTCCCAACAGGACATCTGTATCACCACCTGCAAGGCTCAGGGGACATCTCAGAAGAGAGGCAGACGAATGTAAGAGCCAGAGGTCAGGGAGAGTGCTATTAAATAGACTTCTGGAGATAGTGTGACAGTTGCTCTCACAATTTCACCACAGCTGTGGTTCCTAAGACCTTCGGAAGATTGGCCCTGTCGCCACTCTATTTATGTGTGGAGGAGGACCCCCTGAGGCCTCACCCCTCCCTAAGGAACTGTGGGCAGTTAGTGGTTGCTGGAGGAAGGTGGGTATCATTTC
Organism: Cricetulus griseus; assembly: GCF_003668045.3. Taxonomy (NCBI): domain Eukaryota; kingdom Metazoa; phylum Chordata; class Mammalia; order Rodentia; family Cricetidae; genus Cricetulus; species Cricetulus griseus. The sequence goes on along the minus strand of NC_048595.1, from coordinate 26,238,289 downwards.
CCTTTCCTTATCCACTGATAAGTTGCCCATTCTCCAGCAAAAACTGCTGAGCCATGGTCATGCAATCAAGTATAATTAAACTCAGTGGGGGAAAAGGCATGAGAGTTGGAGGGGGATTTGCTGGGAAGAGGGGGTTAGTGGGATAGGGAGGGGGAGGGGAGAGGATAAGGGGGTGATGCAAATTCAGTATAAGCATGTGTGAAGCTGTCAAAAGAAAAAAATAAAGGAAATCAGAGTGAGAACAGGCCCCAAGCCTGAGTAATGGAATCCAGGGACAGAAGGCTGTCAACAGACACTGACTCCATGTTGACTCAGGTGATGGAATTAGTAGTCCAAATGCCCAGGTAGCAGCTCTATGTGTATTCAGAAACTCCAAGGAAAACTGCCCATTTGAAAGTGCAAGAAAAAGAAATGCAGACCAGAAACAGAAGCAAACTACTTTTGTCACAGGTGTAATTATGCACCCACACATTGTATGGATTCTGCACCAGAGATAGCAAAGTTGTAGAATGTTAGGTCAATATATAAAAATCAATTGTTTGATATTTAACAATGTAGAAACACTGGAAGCCATGAACTAATCAGGAATAACAGACAAAATACATCCAAAAACTATATACTGAGAACTATAAAACATTGCTGAGCCGGGCATTGGTGGTGCACGCCTTTAATCCCAGCACTCGGGAGGCAGAGGCAGACGGATCTCTGTGAGTTCGAGGCCAGCCTGGTCTCCAAAGCGAATGCCAGGAGAGGCTCCAAAGCTACACAGAGAAACCCTGTCTCGAAAAAAAAAAAAAAAAAAAAAACCAAAAATAAAACATTGCTGAGAGAAACTTGATAAGTAAATAAATGGATCGAGAACCCATTTTAATGGGTTGTTTAGTGTTTCCTCCAGGACTCCCATCCCTTCTCACCCTTCTGTATTTTGGAGCAGGGTGTTTGCAAATATAATTTAAAGAACTCAAGAAGAGATAGTTTTGGATTGAGCTCAGAATCCAGTGACTAGTGGCATTACAAAGGGACGCAAATAAAGATTTGGATTCCCAGAAAAGGAGGACCATGCGAAGATGGAGGCAGAGATTACAGTGGGGTTGCTATAAACCAAGGGATGTTGTCTTAATTACTGTCGTCCTATTGCTGTAAAGAGACATCATGACCATGGAAACTCTTACAAAAGAAAGCATTTAACTGGGGACAGTTTCAGCGGGTTAGTTCCTGGTCATCATCATGGTAGGAAGCAGACAGGCATGGTGCTGGACCAGTAGCTGAGAGCCTTACATCTGACCCACGGGCAGCAGGCAGAGAGACATGGCCTGGTGTGCACGTTTGAAACCTCAAAGCCTACCCCCAGTGATTCACCTCCTCCACAAGGCCATGCCTACTCCAACAAGACCGTACCTCCTAATCCTTCCTAAAGAGTTCCACTAATTGGGAACCAGGTATGCAAACATACGAGCCTATGGGGGCCATCGTCATTCAATTCAATGCAGATGTTAAAAGTCTCTGGGAGCTAGACAAGACAAAGAAAGGTTTTCTAGAGTTCTGCTGCACGAGTGGTCCTGACATCTTGCCTTCAGACTTATGTGGAACCAAGACAAAGTTCTATTGTCTTAACCACTAAATTTATGGTAATTTGTCATGGCTGCTCTAGGAAACTAATAGTGTTCTCATGGATCAATACTGATGAGCAAAAATGATTTTTTTTTGGGGGGGGGAGGCAAAGTTAGAGGACTTAAACTAACTAGAAGATGTACTATAACTAGAAATTTAGTAACCCATTGTCCAGGTCTCCAGTAAATCCAGAGCAGATATTCAACATTAATCATTAGGACATCACAAGGGAAAACCACAGTACACTGCCCCCATCTTCAGAAAGGACTCTAAAAGTCCTCCACAGCAAAAGTTGGTAGGATGCCAAGAATGCCCTCATCAGTGGGGTACTACACAGTTCCTCAGCAACTTTTGAAAACTCTTGACAGTTCTTTTTATTTATTTTGAGGTTGGGTTTGACTATATATCCCTAGCTGGCCCAGAACTTGATGTGTAGCCACGACTGGCCTTGAACTTACAATGATCCTCCTGCCTCTGCACCTGCCTCCCAAGTCGCCCAAGTGCTGGGTTTAATGCATGTGTCAACACACACTGCTAAGCCAGACATTTTTATAAAAGGGTGAGCTGAGCTCATTGGTAGAACAGTGGGCTAGCCTGTGTGAGGCCTGGGGTTTGAAAACCGAAAACAGCTGGGCAGTGGTGGCTCACGCCTCTAATCCCAGCACTCGGGAGGCAAAGGCATCTTTGTGAGTTCAAGGCCATGCAGTCATGAGACCCTGTCTCCAAACAAAACAAAACTTGTTTGTAAAAATATATGTATCCAAAGATTCATAGCAGCTTTATAACAGCTGGGGACTGAAAACAATTTGAATCTCTACTAGTGAATGAATGGAAAATAAATTTTGATGTATCTCTGTAATGGAATACTATTCAATAAAAAAAGTACTACCAGTACATTCAGTTCCATGGGCGAATCTCAAAACCATGTTGAGGGAACACAGCTAGAAATAAAAATAGAATTCAAAAGGCTCCTTTTATATAAAGTTTAAGAAAACCCAAACTAGTCTTTCTATGACAAAACAAATCAGTGGAGCTGGGGGCAGGGACTTGGTGAAAAGGACATCAGTGACCCTTGGGGCTAATAGACATGTTCTGTCTCTTGGTTGTTATGTGGCTGTGCACATTTGTCAAAAATTGACCTCACATTCTGATGTGTGAGTTTATGTGAATTATGTTCTTACCAGCAAGTAGATTCAAAAGAATCCCTACCTCCACCCTGGCTTAGCTACTCTCCATTCTTTGTTGGTTGAATGTGGTGGTGGCTCTGTTGTCACTGTGCTTCTTGGAACCCCAGCAGTGCAATGTTACCTAGACAGACTCCTGATTGTGTCATTCTCTGCATATGTCCTTTAATTGTTCACCAGTGTGGCTCCTTAAAGTGGCCAACAGTGCCTTCTGTCTGCCCCTTCCCGGTCTGCCAGCTCATCTCCATTGCCTCCTGCCTCTTGCTGAGCTTATGGCTTTCAGTCCTCAACTGCTCTATGCTAATTTCATGTCTGTGCCTATGCTCTTTCTCTACCCTGAGCCTTTTGTTCGGTAAACAGCTGTTATCCTTTTAAAACTCAGCTTAGGACTCTTCCTGCCCAGAAGCCTGCAAGGGAGAAAAGATTCCATGCTCTCAGTTATTTCCTGGTTCATCATGACTTTGATAGGAATATTTATTGTTTGACCTTATTATGCTTTTAGTTTGCTTTCCCCTGCTAGCTGAGCAGATTTGGTAATTTTTTAAGTTTAAAAATTCTTTTATGTGTATGGGTGTTTTGCCTGCATGTATGTCTAAACTGTGTGTGTGCCTGGTCTCCACAGAGGCCAGAATAGGGTTGTTAGATCCTTGGAACTGAAATCACATATGATTGTTTTCCGGCATGTGGGTGCTGGGAATTGAACCCAGGTCCTCTGGAAGAACAGCTAGTGTTCTTAACTACTGAGTTGTTGCTGCAGCTCCTTGGTTATTTTGTTTTGTTTTTTGAGACAGGCTCTTACTTCATAGCCCAAGCTAGTCTTAGATTCTTGGCAATCTCTTTGTCTCAGCTTCCTGAGTGCTAGAATTTTAGGTGAGAGTCACCATTCCCAGCTGAAGAAACTTTTTGTATGGTAAAAACCCAGAAGATTTATATTACTTTTGTCTTTAATTGATGGTTCTGGGGATCAAACCCAGGGTTGTACGCATCTGGCAGTACGCATTCGGGTGGTAAGATTAACTTCTTCAGTGTTCTTGATACCACTTCATGATCCCAGCCCTGTGAGTCTATAACTTTTGCTCACTGCAGTTAATCTTTCATATTTCTTTAGGTCCGCAAAGCGGTCACAGTTCCCAGTCCCCTCACCACTGACCACACTACACAGACTTCTGATTGGCCAAAGAATGTGTCCGTCCATTCTGAACCACCGGAGCTTACCAGCCCTACATCCAGTACTCAGCAAGTAAAAAGCACTGAGCATAGTCCAACTGATCTCCCTCATCCAGTGGCCCCCTCCTACAACTACGCCACCCCTACGCCCCAGGCCTCTTCCCAGAGCACCTCAGCACCACATCCAGGTGAGGTTTACTGCTTCTGTCCTTGGAGAGGACAGAGTGGAGTATTTGATTAAAGTGTTCCTATTTAGAGAGAACATAGGAGGCATGCCTGGCCACGGAACATAACCCCGTCTGTGCCCCTAAAAATGTAGGATTTGGAGCCCCAGATCCCTACCTCAGCAGCTACCCAACCTAGGGGACTTGATGGAGCTCATTTTCTCAGAGCCAGATTCTACTGTGACCTAAAGGCACAAGATTTGCTGGGCTGTGGTAGTCCACACCTGTTATCTTGGGGATGAAGACAGGAGAACCATGGCTTCAAAATCATCCTTGGCTGTGAGTTTGAGACAGGCCTGAGCTACATGAGACCATCTAAAATAAACAAACAAATAAGCAAAAACCTAAATGAATGAAGAAATAGATGTGCAGGGAGACAATGTTGATGCCTCCCAGAAGCCTGGTGTGGGTCAGAGCACATTTATTTCCAGACTAACCACAGGAAGGGGCTTAGACCTAGAGGGTCACCGTACTGAGTCTGTCTAATGGTACAGGGCTGAGGGACCAGTTGGAGATAGTCCATCAGTGACTAATAGGTAGTCCATCAGTGACTAATAGGTAACTCCCAAAAAGTCAGGGGCAAAGTAAAACCAGTGAACACTTTTTCTTTCTTTCTTTCTTCCTTCCTTTCTTTTTTTTTTTTTTTTTTTTTTTGCCATTTTCAGTTTTCCTAAGGTCTCCTTTGTTGGTAATGGAACATGACATTGTTCCAATCCTGAAGCTGGTGTGATTTCTGTGTTCAGGCAAATGCCTGTGGAGTTTCTGTGAAACTGAAGGGTTTGGCTTCTGCCGTGTTGACTAGCCAGTTTAGGTCATATATGCGGAGTATAATGGCGTCTTTTCCCCTGTAAGTCACACCAGAGACCTCTTATTCCACCTCCCCGCAGGTTGCAGCTTCCATAAAAGATAGCTTCATTTCTGAGTGTGATGTTCCCAAGCAGACGCAGATAGTTGAGAAATCCTTTCTCACCCCCAGCCTTGGAATACAAGTTGGCTAGTCTGCTGTTGCTGTAAGGGCTCCTAGAACTAAGGCCTCATACCAAGTAAACAATTATTGCCAGAGGACTAAGATGGAATCAGTGGGTCCAAACCATCTGCTCTTTCAGTCCCCAACGATTATTTGGTGTAAAGTATCAACAATGTCAAAGTTGGGGAACTGAGACACATAGGAGACAGGTGGCAAATAGTTTAAGAGCAATGCATAGCTAGCTATGTGCTGATTTGGGGAGTTTCCTAAACGTCAAAGTGACTCAAGAAGTGGATCAGAAATGCAGTGGTCTGGAAAGAGCTCTTGGAGAAGAGACAGTTTAAACTAGAAACAAAATGTCCAATTTAGAAAAGATAAACATGCCACTTGAGCTGCGGCAGTCTCCATGTGCTTCACCCAGACTCCATGGCTTCTGTGATGCCAAGAGGGAAGGCTAGCTAGAGGACTAGCTGGGTGGGACAGGTGAGTTCATTAGGTTGTCCTATGCCAGGGTAGGCGTCCATGCGGGAGGCAGGAGTCTTAAGCAGGAGAGTGACACTGTGGGTGTTTTAGAAAGATTGACGGGCTGGAGTCAGGAGGGGCACCAGTGGGAGAGGAATTAAGAACCTTGGAGTAATCTTAACTGTGAACAGTGAGTCAGTAGTTGCAGAAATTTGGAAAAGGTGGGCCTTCTGACTGACCTCATCCTTTGTTATTTATGTCTTATTAAAAAGGTATTTACATGATCAAAGTGGCCATTGAAACAATTTGAACTCTTGGGAAAGTGCTATATAAAGCAGATATGGAGATAGACATTAGTTGCAGTACAGTGGAGAAGAAATCAGAACTTTAAGGTGGAGGCTGTCAGCGGGTGTGAGTGCCACCAGCGTGAGGTGGGGATTTATGCTCCTCTTAGATTTTCTGAGAAGCAGCTCACTGATGACCTTGAGAGACCCTTTCCAATGGAAAGTGGATACAGAATCAAACTCGAGGGGATTAGAGTGTAGACAAGTAGCAGATGAGGATTCTGTCTGAGAATGACTCAGGAGAGGGGTCTCACCACAAAGGAAGGGGAGACAGAGTCCTGGTGTGCTTTTGATCACAGTGCTGTCACTTGGTTCCAGTTGTAAAGGAACTGGTGGTTTCTGCTGGGAAGAGTGTCCAGATCACCCTGCCTAAGAATGAAGTTCAGTTAAACGCCTACGTTCTTCCAGAACCAGAACCAGGTAAGCTAGCCCTTCAGGTATCTATAAGTCTCAGTGCATTTGCTTTTGTAACAGTCCTGTGAAGACTGGATGCGGCCTGTGGGCACACAAATCTGCAGGCTGCACGGGAGGCGATGTTCTGCACAGCTGGAGATCAGAGACTCTGTGTCTTAGCCGTGCTGGGTCTCACATATGCTGCATAAGTGCTTTGCCATAGAGCTGCCCCTCCAGCCTGACCCTGTAGGCTTTGATGTCAGACCTACATTCAAATCCTAATTCACTCAATCATTAGCTCAATTATTTTAAGCAAATTACTTCTGAATTTTTATTCAGAAAATTTTACCAGTAAAGATGGGAAAAATAATCTCTATTTTACAATATTACCTGAAATGGCAAAACATGAGCGACCTCCTTCAGTGGCTAGCTGATGCTCTTTAGTGTGAGTCTTTTATATAAGACTATGTTGTGTCCATGTAAAGGGAATAGCCAAGCTGGGGCATAACGCAGTGGCAGAATCCTAGGTAGGGTAGAAAGAGGAAGGAACCAAGACTCAGGTTAACCTGCTTATTTTGGCTACACAACTAGTAAATAACAGGTATAGAACTTGAAATTATTCAAGACCTCTGATACAGATTTGTTACTTGAGAAAGGCAGGGCTGGCAAGATGGTTCAGTGCATAAAGGCTCTTGCTACCAAGCCTCATGACTTAAGTTCAAGTACCACAACCCAACCCACATGATGAAAGATGAGAACTGACTCCTACAGATTGTCCTGTGACCTATGCACACACACACACACACACACACACACACACACAGTGAGGAGGTAAATTTAACAAAAATATTTTCAAGAAAAAGTACAAGCTTCAACATGGCAAATAAAATTTATTTATGAGTTATATAAGAGAGCTAGTGACCACAGGGGCGGTGGCGCACACCTTTAATCTCAGCACAGCACTTGGGAGGCAAAGGCCAGCCTGGTTTACAAAGGAAGTTCCAGGACAGCCAGGGCTACACAGAGAAACCCTGTCTTGGAAACACCTCTCACCCCTGCAAAACAAAAACAAACTGCTGCCACCACCACCACTACAGCAAAACAAAAACAAAAAACAGGGCTGGAGAGGTGTGGCTCAGCGATTAAAAGCACTTGCCTGCTCTTCCAGAGGACTTGAGTTCAATTCCCAGCAATAACATGCTGGCTCACAAACATCTGTAATGGGATTAGATTCCTCCTTGTGTGCATGGAGACAGTGGATTCATATATATGAAATAAGTAAATCTTTAAAAACAAAGGGAAAAAACCCAACAAAACAAAATAAAAAATAAACACATAAAAGACTATTAAGAAAAGAAATGCCCCAATCAAAGCAAAATGAAACAAAATCCATAAAAATACCATTGAGTTTGTTTTGTTTTGACAACCTACTCCTGAGTATGGGGCCTGCCCTCAGTGTAGTTGATATACCCAGGGACCTCCACTGAAGAAAACTGACTGCCAGGGCTATCACTTGCAGATAGCTTCTTGTTAGGGGTGGAGCCCCATGTCCACTTCCCTCTTCAGTGCTGGTACCTCATCTGGCTTGAACCTTTGCAGGTTTTGTCCACATTGGCACAGTCTCTGTGAGTTTATATATGCACCAGTCTTGTTTTAGCTGTAGTAATGTTTCTTATGAATTTGAGTGCCCTTATTAGATTTGTTGTGCAAATGTTTAGAATTGCAATATCCTCTTGGTGGATTTTTCCTTTAATGATTATGTTGAGTCCTTCCCTATCTCTTCTGTTTAGGCTTTTTATTTGTTGTTGTTGTTTTGGTTTTTTGGGTTTTTTTGTTTGTTTGTTTTGTTTTGTTTTTTTCAAAACAGAGTTCCTCTGTATTGCTTTGGAGCCTGTCCAGAAATTCACTCTGTAGACCAGGCTGGCCTTGAACTCACAGAGATTCGCCTGCTTCTGCCTCCTGAGTGCTGGGATTAAAGGCGTGTGCCACCAACGCCCAGCTATTTGTTTTGTTTTGTTTTGTGGTCATATATTAAAATGTCTATACCTGGGCTGGAGAAATGGCCCAGAAGTTAAGAGCACTAGCTGCTCTTCCAGAGGTCCTGAGTTCAATTCCCAGCATGTGGCTCACAACCATCTGTAATGAGGTCTGGTGCCCTCTTCTGGTGTATAGGCATGCATGCAGGCAAGACACTGTATACAAAATAAATAAATAAATCTTTCTTTCTTTTTTTTTTTTGTAGACCAGGCTGGTCTCGAACTCACAGAGATCCACCTGCCTCTGCCTCCCAAGTGCTGGGATTAAAGGCGTGCACCACCAATGCCCAGCTCATAACAGCAGTTCCCTTTTTGGTTTTTTGAGACCGGTTTCTTTGCAGCTTTGGAGCCTGACCTAGAACTTGCTTTGTAGATCAGTCTGACCTCGAACTCACAGAGATCCACCTGCCTCTGCCTCCCAAATAATAAATAAATAAATCTTAAAAAATATTGTCTGTGCATTTTACCTGGGTTTCTTTTCTTTCCTCTATTCCTAATATATATAGGCTTGTTCTTTTCATAGTGTCCCAGATTTCTTGAATGTTTTTGTTCCTGGTTTTTTGGGTTTGTTTTTGTTTTTATTTAGCGTTTTTTTGTTTATTTTATTTTTGAATGAGCTATTCATTTCTTCTACCTTGTTTTTAAGAGCTGAAATTCTCTCTTCCATGTTTTGTGATATGTTGATGAGGATTATGTCTGATATTTGTTATTTATTTATATATTTTCATTTATTTATTTCTGGTTTTTCAACATAGGGTTTCCCTGTGTACCCCTGGATGCCCTGGAACTTGCTCTGTAGACCAGGCTGGCCTGGAACTCAGAGATCTGCCTTCCCAGCATCTCTGAGGTTTTTGTTTGACATCTTCAGCTCTTCATTTCCAGTTTTGTTTAATTTTTTTTATAATACTATTTTTACTTCCATGTGTTTAACTGTTTTCACTATTTCATTTGTATTTTCACGGTCTTCAATAAAGCATTTATTTGTGTCCTCTTTAAGGTTCTTGAATATATCCAGACTTGTAATTTTGAAGTCTTGTCCTGTGCTTCAGCTAAATTCCCAAGACCTATTGCAATATGATTAGTGGTTTCTGAGGAGGCATATTGTCTTGGCTATTCATATTTGTGTTTTTGTGATGGGATGTAAGCATCTGGAGTTATGTTTGAGGTGTTTCTTGGTGTCTTGTTGTTGGGAGGGTGCTCCATTCTTTGGTTGTTGTTGCCCTCTCTGGATCCTAGGTAAGTGTGGTGGCTGTGGGCATTCCTGGTAAGGAGTTTGTCTGTGGGTCAGCAGGTGACACAGAGGAATGGAGATGAACTAGGAGGGAAAGCAGAGAGGGGTCTGGGAAAGAGCTGGGAGAGCTGGTTCCCCACGAAGATGCACAGCCCTGGGATGGAGAGATGGCTCAGTGGTTAAGAGCACTGACTGCTCTTCCAGAGGTCCTGAGTTCAGTTCCCAGCAACCACATGGTGGCTCACAACTAACTGTAATGAGATCTGGTGCTTTCTCCTGGCCTATAGGCATGCATGAAGGCAGAACACTGTATACACAATAAATAAATAAATAAATCTAAAGAAAGAAAGAGAGAGAAAGGAAGGAAGGAAGAAAGAGGCACAGTCCTCAGGGAGTGGAGACAGGATGGGAGGAGGAGCTCCCAAAGTCACATAGAGTAAGACAAGAATGAAAGGGCTCAACCCACTGTCTTCAGAGAGACTCTCCTTTCTTCCTTGGGTGCTGGGTTCAAGGTGAATGAATTTAGTCTTCCTTGAAGACAGATGTGAGGCAAACACTTCCCAAAGAGTGGTTGCTTCCTCTTTTCTGGAAGTTAGGCCCAACTCTGCAGTACTTCTTTTTCCTACCTTGTATTTGCACACATATTTTTGAGATGTTATCATATTGCAGATTGGCATTACAAAGCACACATTTATTTCTAATTCCTCTGCTCTCTTCTGTCCAGGTTCTTTGGTTCTCTAAGGTAGATGATTTCATTTTAAAAGTTGGGGCCACTGAGGCAGGATCCCCTCTGCAGCCCACTACAATCTCTGGAAGGTGGGAAGCTCTGGTTTCAACCCTTGTCCTAGATCAATGGTCCACATTCTGCCTAACAATCTGTATGTGTGGATGCTCCTACCCATGGATAGATTTCTGCCTCTAGTGCATAATTCATCCGTGAGCATCTCTGACCCCTAGGAATATTATCCTGTTTTGAAGTCTGTTTTTAGCTTTTGATATATGAAATTATCAGTTCCCAAGCTATTGTGAATGTGTTTTCTGTATGGGATTTTTCTTTTTAAATTTCAATTTGAGGAATTATCTCTTAGCATGAGTCCTGGCTGACACTGCTCCCCTGCCTCTTCATACTTGACTTTTTCGTGTGCATATGTGAGAACAGCTCTGGATGACAATAAGCCAAATCATCATGCCAGTTAGGTGCAGGAACACTTATAAAGCAAAATTTGTGTCTCAGGTTTTGGAGGATTAGGTCCTGTGTTCAACATCTGAGCTCCTAAAGTAAAAGTGTGGTCGTGGGAGGTGGTGGCGCACACTTTTAATCCCAGCACTCGGGAGCAGAGGCAGGTGGATCTCTGTGAGCTCGAGACCAGCCTGATCTACAAGAGTTAGTTCCAGGACAACCTCCAAAACCACAGAAAAACCATGTCTTGAAACCACCCTCCCCCCCCAAAAAAAAAAAGTGTGGTCCTGCTTTGCTGAGCGCGTTAGATTTGTTTTCTCTCTCCCTTGAGTAGTAACTAGACCTTCTATCACATCCCACTTTTCCCCAGCTAGAAAGTGCATCTGTCTCCAGTTGAAGGTTACTGTCCTCGGGGGATTCCACATAGATGAGAGGCTTGTACCTTCATGCTATGCAGTGATACAGTCTAAGTTGCAAACAAGGACCATTTAATGCTTCATTTGATCTTAATTAATTTCAGTGGGGCCTGTTTTAAATGGGCCATGCCCTGCCATCTTCTGCAGTGTGTTATTTGCTCAGCAGGAATGAAGTAGCTCTTTTAACTCACCAGGGTGTGATGACCTCAGCTAGAGCAGCATTGTTAGCATGTGGTAAAAAGCTATTTTTGAACCGTGTTATTTAGAAGTCATTGCTGTTCTTTGTTGCAAAAGAAGTTTTGTAAGAAAATGACCTTTGTTCCCAACGAGTTCATCTGTAGTTGTTGGTTGGTTGTGCATGTACTTTCAGTGAGAGATACACCGTGAACAACCTGATTTTTTTTTTTTTTTTTAAAGGGAGGATTGGCCCAAGGGTGGGTCTGGGGCAGAATGAGCATTGTTGAGAGAATGGAAGAGACCCTGGCTGTAACTGAATCAACAGAATCCTTTCAGGAAATGGTTTGGCTTCCCTACAGGCTTGGGGGTAGAATGTTAAAACTAAAGCTTTGTCAGGATTTAAAAGAGGTTTCTTATTGGCAGGCGGTAGAAGCGATTTGTTATTGGCAGCCTTTTGTGTGTAGGTGCATGTTTTCATGGTTTTTCTAACTGCCCTTCTATAGGAGAAACCTACACCTACGACTGGCAACTGATTACTCATCCCAAAGACTACAGTGGAGAGATGGAAAGGAAGCATTCCCAGATCCTCCAACTGTCCAAGGTGAATCTGCCTCCTTTCACTTGCAGGGCAAGGGTAGAGGAGGTGACGTTCTGAAACAGAGAATACAGAGTTTCCTGTCCACACTCAAGTTGAGAGCAATCTTTTAGTTGTGAATCCTTCAAAAGTCGCCATGGCGGACAGCCAGTGTTTGTTTAGGATATGATTCTCAAATTTTCATTGCTGGTGAGAAGCCTGCACCAGAATGGTAGTGATGGCTGAAAATATACACTCAACAGCTCTGTGAGGTGACATAAGCACTTCAGAGTTCCAGAGACAAGCTGGGTTATTTGTGTCCACATGACTGTGTCTGCTGGAGCAGTCCCTTTGGATTCAGAGTTGTTTTGAGCAATAAGATGCTCATGTCCTTTGGCCCAGCACTTCCTGCATTCAGTGACAGTCCATTGCTTACTGTGGCAGCCACTTGGGATTACCCAGTGAATTAATCATAATTTTTCTTTTGAGACACAGTCTGTGTAGACAAGGCTGACCTTAAACTCAGAGATCCGCCTGCCTCTGCCTCTGGAGTGCTGGGATTAAAAGCGTGCACCACCATGTCCAGCCAAAATCATAATCTTAATATTAAAGAACAGTAGAGTTTAGGTGACATCAGAAGCAGGTAATTACAATAGAGGGTTCATAATCATTACTCACTGATCACTAGTGGTGAGTAATGGGCTTACTCAAGTCCTGGCTTATAGTGCATTTCTTAGAGCTAACCTACTTGGGTCCTTAAAAGGGCCCTATTTCCTGGGTAAAGGGTGGATGGAAGGAGAAAACTCTAGCAATAGAAGAAACCCTGGGCCAGAACTCTCCCAGGTGGAACCTATGGAGGAAGGAATGTCACATGGTCCAGCATTTGCAATGCAGAGGCACGAATGTCACGGAAGCAGGCCCTGGTGGTAGAGCTTCAGTGCCTTTGAATCTTTTGACTTATTTTGTGTGTGTGGCTGTGAGGCACAGCAGCAAGTGCCTGTACCTGTTGAGCCGTCTCGGTGGCTGTACCCCCCTGAGTCTTATCTATAGAGCAGAGAAGCTGTGGGAGCCATGTTCAGAGTCTCAGCTTGGAAGTGTGGCCTTTCTCAGACAGGTGGGATAAGACTCAGAGTTCAGAGATGATTCTTCTGATGAGTTTAGGTGGGAAATGATATTATTCTGAGTGACACACCCAAGTAAATGAAAGTGAGAGGCCATCTACTGAGTTCAGGCCATGTAAGCAGACACGTTGCTAACTGTTGTACTTAATCATTTCTTTTTATTGTCATAAAATCTCAAGATAATAGGTATTAATATCCATTTTACAAATAAAAAATAAAAATATTTTAAAAGGAAATTGCTTGGCCAGATTTCACAAAGCCATTAAATGGTGGGTTGTATCTAGAACTTTCCATCCTGAAGTCCACACTTTGCTGTGCTGAGTGGATGAAGAACAAGGCAGTGGAGGTGTGGATGGGGACAAGCCAATGAGTTTGAGATGTTGGATGGGTTACTGAGGGAGAGAAGTCTAGGGTGATTCTACGTTTTGTTTTTTAAAGATTTATTTATCTATTATGAATACAGTGTTCTGCCTACATGTATGTCTGTAGGCCAGAAGAGGGCACCAGATCGCATTACAGATGGTTGTGAGCTACCATGTGGGTGCTGGGAATTAACTCAGGACCTCAGGAGGAGCAATTGGTGCTCTTAACTGCTGAGCCATCTCTCCAGCCCCTGATTCTAGCTTTTAAAATTAGACTTTTGGGGTAGAGGAAATGAGCACAGAAAAAACCAGGTTTGAAGTAGATTTACAGACAGGTGGATGATTGGTCTGGAGCATGTGATCTGAGGTGCATAGGAGGCACTGGGTGGAGCTGGTCCATTAGCAGCTGGAGGAAAGGACTAGAGGCCAGGAGATAAGTCTGGGTCAGAGATATGTTGTATATCTGCCTAAAATTGAAGCTGTACTCACAGTTCAGGGCAGCCGGTTGGAGTGGGTGGGGTGGGATGGGGATCCAGGGACATGTGAAGCAGAGGACATGTGAGGAGCAGGGTGAAGAGGTGGAAGCCAGGGACAAAAGCATATTGAGGAGAGATTAGCTGATTAGTGTTCACGCAAAAAAGATGAAAAAAAGCAAAATCTTATTTCCTTCCATGATGTTCATTTAATCATAACAAGAAAAATTTGGAAACCACCAAGTATCTAACAATGTGGACTGCTTCTATGAATTATGATACATATATTCTTGCACTGTTTGACAGTCATTAAGAATACTAATGAATGTTAAAAGAGGCTATATCATAACCAGGGACATTACAATACATATGCTAACTGAACAGAATGAAGAACAATAAACATTTGATACCTTGATTTTAACTAGGCCCCAATCCACTCCAATTTGGCCTGGGATAGTGACAGATAATGATTGGTGAGGTGGCACATGCTTTTAACCCCATCACTCGGGAGGCAGAGGCAGGGTATCTCTGTGTGTTCGAGACCAGCCTAGTTACATAGCGAGTTCCAGGATAGCCTGGACTACACAGAGAAACCCTGTTTCAAAACAAAACAAAACAAAACAAAAAAAGAAGGAAAGATAAAAAGGAAATGAGCTGGATAAAGCTCTTACTTCTGTGTGTGGTCAAGGCTTCAAGGAGACGAAGGCATACTAGGCTAAGCACCGGCTTGTTGGGAGAGTGAGATGGGTAGTTTCCCTGTGCTCCTCTTTGAACTGTGTTTATACAGCTGGTGGAAACTGGAGGGGAAAATAAGATAATTAAGCATGATTTGGATTGTTTTGTTTTGGGTTTTCGGAGACAGGGTTTCTCTGTGTAACAGCCCTGGCTGTCCTGGAACTCAATTTGTAGACCAGACTGGCCTCGGTCTCGAGATCTGCCTGCTTCTGCCTCCCAAGTGCTGTGGTTAAAGGTGTGCACCACCACTGCCTGTCCTGTTTGTTATTGTTTTGCTTTTGCTTTTGTTTTTTTGTTTTTCAAGACAGAATTTCTTTGTGTAGTCCTGACTATCCTGGAATTCACTCTGAGGACCTGCCTCTGCTTCCCAAGGGCTGGTATTAAAGGCATGCAGTACCACCACCCTGCTTTTATATTTATTTATTTATTTATTTATTTATTTATTTATTTATTTTTGGTTTTTTGAGACAGGGTTTCTCTGTATAGCTTTGGAACCTATCCTGGAACTAGCTCTGTAGACTAGGCGGTCCTCAACTCACAAAGATCCACCTGCCTCTGCCTCCTGAGTGCTGGGATTAAAGGCATGTACTACCACCTCCCTGCTCACCCTGCTTTTTTTTTTAAAATTAAATTAATTTTGTATATATGGGTGATTTGTCTGCATATATCTCTCTACCACTTGCATACCTGGTACCCAAGGAGGCTGGAAGAGGGTGTCAAATCCCCTGGGACTAGAGTTAACAGATGGTTGTGAGCTGCCAGGGGGGTTCTGGGAATTGAATCCAGCCAGTGCTTTTAACCACTGAGTTATCTCACCAGTCCCCCATTTGTTGTTTTTATTTTTAATAAGATGTTTTTCTTTGAAGACTTGATTTTTTTAACTTCATAACTGTGAAGTTGGATGGTTGGGTCTTCAGGGTTCCTCTGAGAAGAAAATGGGAGTACAGAAAGAGATCCAAGTGCTTCTTTTGTTCTAGATGCAGCCAGTAATAGTCTCATTTAAAACTGTATTTCTTATTAATTTAACCCATCTTTAATTCTTCTAGGTACTTTACTTTTTCCACTTTGAAAATAAGACAGGAAAAGAATATAGGATTCAGTACCCAAGAAAGCATGGGTACTCTGTTGTCTTAAGCACAGCTCCTGCTCTTTGCAGTTATCTAAACAATCTTGTCTTCCTTGTCAGCTGACTCCAGGCCTATATGAATTCAAGGTGATTGTGGATGGTCAGAATGCCCATGGGGAAGGCTACGTGAATGTGACAGTGAAGCCAGGTAAGCCTCCACCTTGTGGCTCCCTCTGCAGGGCTCCTAAGAGGGAGATTTGGCTCAGACTTTTAGATTCCTATTTTTTGGGGGGTGGAGGGGCATAGTCTATTTATCGGGCAGTTCCAAGTCCATTGAGGAATTGTAGCAAAGTGCACTGGTCTGTACCCTAAGGCCCAAGCAATGGCCTGTCTACAAGGGAGTCCAAGTGGGCAGGACTGAGTGATGACCCAGTATTGTAATTAAGAAACCTGAGGGAGCTGGAAGCCCTGGAGAAGCACACAGGAGAGCTGGCCAAGTGACCAGCCAAGTGATCTCATTGGAAACTCAGCCCTAAATCCATATGTCATTTTCTTAAAATGAACCCTGTTGGTAGATGACAGAACAATAGTAAAGCATCATAGTTTGCATTTGGACAGACATTTGCAAGAAGCTGGAGGTGAGTGACACCTTCTTCTGTTGGCAATAGAGTTTATTACTTGGGCTACAAACCCAAGATAGTCTTTTCACCAGATACTGAATGTGTGATCTGCTGACTAGGACTGTAGTTCAGTGGTGAGGTGCTTGACTAGCAGGAGTGAAGCCATCGTGGCAGGAAAGGCATGAAGAATATGTATTTACTCAGGGTCAGCATGAAGATGGTTTGCATCTCACAGTCATTCAGCTAGACTAGAGAGGTTTGTGACCTTCCTGTTGCCCGGCCATGTTAGCTCCACATAGCCGACTCAGTTTGTAAGTTGGAGGTCATTCCAGACTACAGAGCTAGCAGGCTGGGCGTTGCCATGGTCTTAGGAACAGTCAGGTTTTGGACAGGCCTGACCAGATGTATTGATACTTTATCATCTGGTGATCGTCCTTCATCAATCATCCATTGAAAATGACTTGTAACCAACATAGATATGCCCTACCCCTCGTACAATGTAAAGTTTCTCCCTCGGAGTCTTTCTGGGTCACTTTCTTGCAGAGCCCCGTAAGAACCAGCCTCCTGTTGCTATTGTGTCACCCAAGTCCCAGGAGATCTCGCTGCCAACCACTTCAACCATCATCGATGGCAGCCGTGAGTATTGTCTACGTGTTATAGAATGGCAGTCACTGTGACCTCTAGGTCCAGCTGTGTCCGTACTCTGCTTAGGTCAGTCTTTTTAACCATGTTACAGGAAGGTCGGCCATCCAAAGCAACTGACTGGGAAGTTACCAGTCAGGCCAGTTAATTCTACCCTGAGAAAATAGAATTGTACGTACATTTAGAATTACTTTAGTTGAAACTGGTTTTCATATTTGCTTAGATGGTGTTTCCTTTTTTGGTTGTTGAAATCAAGTTCTTGGCTACATCAGGAACCAAAAGGGCTGCCAAGGAGTATTCAGTGGACATCACTGCCTGACAGGCTGTTGTCAGCCTCCTGGAGAGGCTCACTGTGCACTTTGCCTGATGTGTGTTCTTTTTCCTTTTAGTGATTTTTGGAGATTTCTTTTTTTATTATTTTAATTACATGTGTGTGCGTATGGATATGTGCATGTGAGTGCCTAAGGACACCAGAGGCATTCTATTCCCTAGACGGAGTGGAGTTACAGATGGCTGCGAGCTGCCTGACGTGGGTTCTAGAAACTGAACGCTGGTCCTCTGGAAGAGCAGCACGCACTCTAGAGCCATCATCTCTCCACCTCCTGGGTCTTTATTAATTGTGACTGCAGACTGAGGTGTCTGGAACTGTGGATGTGGCTCAGTGGTGCAGTGCTTTAGTCCCCAGCCCTGGAAAAACAGAGTAAAAAAAGCCCCAACCCAAAGTGCTCAGGTAGTTTCAGTCCTGTGCTGTGATCCGCTCCATCTCCATCACTCTGCCTGTCTCAGCATACTGACACGCTCTGGCTAAGGCAGTCCCTGCTGTAGCAGAGGACACTTTAAAAAGGTTAAGCTAAGAGGAAGGGACGGGGAAGAAACAGGTGTCAGAAGAAGGGGTAGAAGGGCTCAGACACCACTTGTTGCTTTATAGTTTGGAAGGTCAAAGTTGAATACTATGTAAAGATACTATGAAGACAATGTCTCCCCGGCCTCCCGACAGCCAGGGGCGTTGTTGCCCGTGTCTTTGCAGAGAGCTTTTCTGCATATTTGGAAACCGCACATGCAGCATCTCTCCTCTTATTCACACTGCTACATGTCACATGCACTGTCATTTGTGATGAAGCTCAACTCTGTGTATGGAGGATTTTTAATCAGTGCCTGGAATGCTTAACCCACTTTCAAAGACCACTTGTGCTGACTATAGGTGTCCCGGTGTGAATGTGTGCTTGTTTACAGTATCTGATGGTGACCATTTAGGGTACTTTAATTCATTTCTATGATGAGCAGTGCTACCACAAATACTATTGTCAACATTATGTTTAACATACATGAAAGTATATCTTTAAGATTAATTTCTAGAATTATTGAAGGAGTGAAGATACATGCTGCCATGTAGAGCAATGAGTGAGGGCCCTTTTCTCTATACATTTACCATACTGTGAAACACAAAATTTCATTGCAGTTTCTTATTGTATGTGCTAGGGGAGGGTGGTGTGCACACGTGGAGGTCAGAGGACAACTTGTGGTAGTTGGTTCCCTCCTTCTGTCTACTACGTGGGGATTGAACTCAGTTGGTCAGGCTTGGTGGCAAATGTCTTTACCTACTGAGCCATCTTGATGACCTGAAACCTTTTTTTTTTTTTTAAACCAGTGTGACAGGTTAAAAAAAAAAAAAAAAAAAAAAAAAAACAGTAATCTACAGCACTTGGGAAGTAGAGGCAGGCGGATCTCTGTGAGTTTGAGATCAACCTGGTCTACAAGAGCAAGTTCCAGTACAAACTCCAAAGCCACAGAGAAACCCTGTCTCGAAAAACAAAAACAACAACAAACCCCCCCTGTATCTGAGGTTTTTTTTATGTATATTTTTATTTAAATTAAAAACAATTTTATTTTACATATCAATCCCAGTTCCCTCTCCAGTCCTCCCATGACCCCCACTAATCCCCCATCCCACCCCCTATCCACTCCTCAGGGAGGGTGAGGCCTCCCATGGGGATCATCAAAGTATGTCACATCATTTGGGGCTGAAAAAGGTTTTTTATGTTTGCATTTCTTTTTAGGTGAGGGTTCAATATGTTTTCATGCCTTTAAGAATTATTTGCTTTTTCTTTTTCATACAATAGCATTTTAATGAGATTTCCTATGTTAGAGTCCTTAGGAAATGACACAGGAACATTCATCAGGGGCCAGCTGACCCAGTCAGTATTCCTGGGGAAAACTGCTTTGGAGAGAGAGTCTAATTTTGTTTTTCCAGCTTGAGCTCTTGGTTTGTTTAAACTGGGTAAGTGCTGAGACCCAACATTCTTGTGTTGTAACTGATGTTCCTTATGGTCTAGAGAGCACTGACGACGATAAAATTGTCCAGTACCACTGGGAGGAGCTCAAGGGGCCTCTGAGAGAAGTGAAGATCTCTGAAGACACAGCCATACTAAAACTAAGTAAGCTCATCCCCGGGAACTACACTTTCAGGTAAATTAGGATTCAGCTTCAAGTTGACCTTGTAGGAGTGACTCTGAAAATACAGTTCACGTTGGGGTTGGTGGAAAATTCAGCCAAGTGGTGACTGATCACAACGGTGGTGACATCACAACGGTGATGACTTTTTTTTTTTTTTTTTTTTTTTTTTTGAGACAGAGTTTCTCTGTGTAGCCCTGGCCATCCTGGAGCTTGCTATGTAGACCAGACTGGCCTTGAACTCACAGAGATCCACCTGCCTCTGCCTCCCGAGTGCTGGGATTGAAGACTTGCGCCACCACTGCCAGTAGCTTTACTTTTCACTAGCAGTCTGAAGATGATTTGTGGAATCTTTCATTATTGGGACTTTTGGAAAATTTACTTCATGAAAGTCCACTGAAGAATTAGCATTGCATTTAACGTGTGCTTCACAAGGCTTTAGGCAGACTCTCTAGTACATTCTTTATATTTGCATAATTTATGTTACAGTCTACTTGTAATGAGTATCATGCATCTTATACAGAAGACAGTGGAAGATGAAGTTGTTTGTACTCAGTAACTCCTCTAAGGCCTCACAGCTCTAAGTCAGAAAGAGTTTCTAGTCCTTCAGTCAGGGCTCATCCCACTTTACTCCTGGACTTGACACACACGCACACTCTTCACACTAACATACTCTTCACACTCTCACACACACTCTTCACACTAACACTCTTCACACACACACACACATAGACACTCGTCACACTCACACATACATACTCTTCACACTCTTACACAAACACTCTTCACACTCTCACACACAGAGACACACTCTTCACACTCACACACACAGACACACTTTTCACACTCTCACACACATGCTTCACACTCTCACATACACACACACTCTTCACACTCTCACACACAGAGACATACTCTTCACACTCTCACACTCACTCTTCACACTCACTCTTCACACTCACACACTCTTCACACTCTCTCACACAGACATTTTTCACACTCATACATACACACTCTTCACACTCACACACACACTCTTCACACTCACACACACACTCACATACTCTTTCACACACACTCACACTCTTTCACACTCACACATACTCACATACCCTCTCACACATATACACAGAGTCTCAAACCTGAGAAGGACATAATATTACCTAAGTTAACAGGAAGTTCAGAGCAAGCAACTTCCAAAACTATAGAAACAGAGACATCTGGCTGCCTGGACAATCACCCAAAGTTCCTCTGCAACGTTGGAGCATCAATCTTTGGCCTAGAGGCCTAGAATATCTGGCAGACTTTTCTGTGAAGCAGGGATTTTGAAGGACTGTCCCACCTTGTTTTGGCAGTCTTTTTCCTTTGTGTCCCGCTTGTACAGTTTGTACAGCATACTGTCAGTAATCAAGGCAAGAGCAGATTCTTGCCCAAATGGCTAGCCTTGTCACATTGAAAGCAAACTCCAAATGCAGCTTCTTCAGTGCCCACCATCCTTTTATGAAGTAGATTGGTGCTGCCAGGAGCAGGCATATCTCAATGTCATTAAAAGCCTTAGGTTATTAAATATTTTAAATACCACATTTTATAGGTCTTTGAAGTGTTTGAAAACTATCTATGTAAAACATATCTATGTTTATCCTTGAAGATATACCTAACATAACTACAAGTTTGATTATTATAGATGTGTCGTAATTTAAGAGAAGCGACACTTGAGAGAAAGACGCCATGTGACAGGGTTCAAGCAGAGGGGATTTTTATTAGGAAAAGGGAGCATAAAAAGGGGAAAGGAGAGGGGGAGACTGGCCTCTGGAGACGGGAGTAGCAGTAGAGAGGAGAAAGGAAAGGGGGAGAGAGAAGAAAGAGGGAGAGAGACGGAGAGTGGGGAACAGACAAAGAGAAGGAGAGAAAGAGAGAGAAGGGTGAGAGGTGGGCAGGGTCCTTTTAAAATAGAACATAGTGAATATGCACAGGTGGTGCTCTTAGTGGCTGCAGCTGAGGGAGTGTCCTGCCAGAATCCGTATGACAGGCCAGTGCAGATGTCTGAATACTAATAAGATGACTACTAACTTGCATTTCTCAATTATATATTAAATTTTTAATGAGGTGCTTAAGCACAATACCCCAAACAAGAGTAGAAATATACATACAGTACAGCAAAAATAACTTCAAATTTGTATCAATATACCAAAATCCATACCAATGTAAAATACTTGGGGTTAATAGTTGTCTTTTTATCCTATCTTCCTATATCCCCCCCTAAATAATGACAAACATCTATAACCTACTGAATGACCAAAAGCCACCCACCCACCTCTTAGGAATGTGGGCGTTGTGTTCTCTAGACTGTTTCCTGTTGTCTGAGGGCAACAGCAGCTTTAGGGGACTCTAAGAATATTGAGATAATGGTCAATTCCTGGGAAAACTAGTTGTAACATTTGTTATCCAGTCTCAGAACTTTTCCCATGCAGAGAGAGCAGTATTTACATTACCTGTCTTGTATTTTTCTTGCTTTATTTCTTTATGTCTGTAGCCAAGAGTTTCAGGTCTCCACCTATCAAACCTGATCTCTATTATCCTTGATGTCATCTGCAGCCTTTGTTAAAGATTTTATTTATTTATTATGGATACAGCACTCTGCTTCCATGTATATCTGCACACCAGAAGAGGGCACCAGGTCTCATCACAGATGGTTGTGAGCCACCATGTGGTTGCTGGGAATTGAACTCAGGATCTCTGGAAGAGCAGTTGGTGCTCTTAACCTCTGAGCCATCTCTCCAGTCCCTGACTTCTGTTTTAAAGTTAAAGCATCTATAAAGTATCTAGGTTGGTTTAATTCAGCATCTCTTTTACAATCCTAAGTCTCTCAGTAGCTGTTGTTCATTCAAAAAATTCAAAGTCAATACATTACCACACAGGATCCAGACTCCATATGTATTTCCCATCTTCTTTTTTTTTTTTAATGATTTAAAAAAAATTATATGAATTGGTGTTTTTCCTGCAAGTGTGTCTGTGTGAGGGTGTTGGATCCCTTGGAGCTAGAGTTACTAACAGTTGTGAGCTTCCATATGGGTGCTTGGAATTGAACCCTAGTCCTCTGGAAGAGCAGCTGGTGCCCTTAACCCCTGAGCATCTCTCCAGCCCCCTATTTCCCATCTTTATGTGGCTTTTCCCCTTTATATACTTAACTCTTGTCTTTAAAGACTTTATTATTTATAAACTATTTACTTTTTTCTATGACTGGCTATACCTATTTTCTTTTCTTTCTTAAGCCTACGCACATTTTTAAACACATTGTAACCTGATTAGAGGTTTCTTTCATCTGAACCTATCTTTATTGCATGTCTCTAGCCTTTTCTGACTGTGTGAACCAAACCTTAAACTGCTAAGTGGCATCTGAGCTGGCTCCCTCCCGCTGGGATCCCTGAGAGCCAAGTTTATGTACTGTGAGCCTGGCGAGGGCTGCATTCAACTGGTAGCTTCTTCTCATTGCCCCTCCCCGCCCCGCCCCGCCCCCCCCCAAGCTGCTGCCCTCATGTGGCAAGCATTTTGTTTTTTTTTTGTTTGTTTGTTTCTACTTAACATGCTGGCTACTCAAGTGCTTACTGTATGGCAGAGCCTCTTACAGGAGTTGTACCTGGTTTCTGCTTGTTTGGGGGTCTCTGTCTCTCCCCCCCCCTCTCTCTCTCTCTCTCTCTGTCTCTGTCTCTCTCTCCTTACTTCTTTTCAGCTTTCTTAGGCCGTATGTGGAAATATTGGGCCCCATGTTGAAACACCAGTGGAACACATCTTTACATCTTGACATGTTAAACATTCCACAACATCAAGTCTGAGCTTTTAACCACAGTGGTAACCTACAATTTTGGGGGGTAAATGGGTGTAGGGAATACACTTAAAAAAAAAAAAAAAAACCTATGGGGGCTGGAGAGATGGCTCAGAGGTTAAGAGCACTGACTGACTGCTCTTCCAGAGGTCCTGGGTTCAGTTCCCAGCACCCACATGGCAGTTCACAACTGTCTGTAACTCCAAGGTCTGAACCCTCACACAGACATACATGCAGGCAAAGCATCAATGCAAATAAAATAAAATTAATTTAAAAAACTATGATATGATGAGAGTAGACCTGATTAGCATTTTGGTTCTGTTTGATTGCTTATTTATCTGCTCACTCTGCTTTTACATGGCATTAGCTTGCCCTGCCCTGTAGCCAGGTGCCATTTGACTCTAAGGCTCTGAAGACCAGCCAGGGACCCTTCCAGATGAGTCAGAACAACGGACCACAGCCCATGTGTCTGTAACTCGCTCCTGTAACTCCTCCTGACATAGGTGGCAATCACAATCGCAAACTCATGAGAAGTCAGGGGACCGGGAAAGAGGCAAACACCATGATTCCCCTTTCCCAACACTTGATCTTGTTTATGTGTCCAAGTTTCTGTGCCTCTTTGGGAAGGCTGCAACACCCATTCTCCCTGCAGACCACAGGTGAAAGGTACTGATGGTAGGAAGCCCCACAGATGGCTGGGATGTCTGAGGCTGCTGGTGAGAGTTAAACAAATGGCATGCCTTTTCCGTGCTTTTCCTCTTTCTGTCAGCAAAATGGAAGGTTCCCAAACTCCCTGCTCGATTACACTTGCATTCTGAGGTGGCGTGAGAAGCGTCAGGCTGTTGAGCTGGAAGGCATCATTTAGGTGGAAGTCTGCTCTTATAAAAGAACATTTCCCCTTGCAAATTCTGCTTCTCATTGCACATGCTGTGGGCATGGTGCGTAGGAGCATTCATTCCCGTCTCAAGCTCCTGCCTTGCTGGAGCCAGCCTTCCGGGTTGGTCACAGAGCTCTGTGCCCGGGATGTCCACATTCATTTTTGTGGTGTGCATGTGTCTGAAACAGAACAGTGGTGGACAGCCTGCTGCAGAGTGGTGTGCTGCCTGTGAGCTCTGCAGGAATGGAAGCCAGGGATTATTCCTTCTTAGGAAGGGGTTTCTGAGTTGGGTGAGGTGGATGACTGTAATCCTGGCACTCCAGAGGCAGAAGAAGAGAGGCAGACAGATCTCTGTGAGTTCAAGGCCAGCCAGGCTTTCTGGGCTTTGGTATCCATGATGTGTACTCTGCAACACTTTAGGGCCTTAGCACATGGGTACACACAGGCAGCAGGCATATTGGGCTTGGATTACAAATTCTGAGGCCATTGCTGCCAAGCTGCACAACTGTGGGCAACTTATTTTTTTCTCTTTTCCTCTCAGTCTCTTCATATGGGTGTAGAGAAACACGAAGGTTAGACTTTATAGAGCTTTTACATGTGTTCAGTAGATATAAAGCATTTGGAACTTCACCTGGTACATAGGAAACCCTCAGTCAGTTTTAGCTTCTAACATCACTCTGCTTTTCCAACAGGATGGGTAGGAGTGGGAATTCCTGCCACTGTGCTATTGCCCAGTGTTGATGTTCAGTCCTCCAGGTCTGTTCTGTTTCCTGTAACCCTCCCTGTTGAACTCTTCTCTACCAATAGCCTGACAGTCGTCGACTCTGATGGGGCTACCAACTCCACCACCGCAAGTCTGACAGTGAACAAAGCTGTGGATTATCCTCCTGTGGCCAATGCAGGCCCCAACCAAGTGATCACCCTGCCTCAGAACTCCATCACCCTCTTTGGAAACCAGAGTACTGATGACCATGGCATCACTAGCTATGAGTGGTCACTCAGCCCAAGCAGCAAAGGGAAGGTGGTGGAGATGCAGGTAGGCAAGAATACTTGTGTCTTCTCCCACTCTGGTGACAGGAAGCTACTGGATTGGGGTCAGCCACTCAAGGTTTATCTAGTTACCAAAGTCAGGTTTGTACATTTAGCTTTTTTTTTTTTTTTTAAATCTCCAAACAAATTCAGAAAGTTCTAGGGGACTCTGAATCGAAGATTACATGAAACATTTCACATTAGGAGGCTAGGTAAGAGATGTGTCTGTTGTGGGTGACTCACCCCAGAGAATCAAACCACACAGGTACCACTGGGGTGCAGATCTTCATAAGCTAATTCAAGTGGATCGTCTGACTAAGAATTTAGGAATAAACAGGACATTTAAATAAGTAGAGCCATCTGGTCTGGAGGGCCCTTGGCCTCTCAGTCCTGCTGGCCGATGTCACATGGAGATTTGGCCCTATCTTTCTTTTTAAGAGCAGACGGAAATGAGACTCTTAGGTGGGATTTTCCAATTATTTAGCACTACTGGCCAAGCAAAATTACTACAAGCCAGCCTCAGCCCTAGGTTACCAGGTTTTGCTATTATTCTATAGGAAACACCTGAGTTGGAGATTTGCCTCCATTGTTTACAATGTTCCTTCTGATATTCGGGAAGGATTCTGTATCTCTGGGTTTCTAGACACGACCCAAGGCATGTTTTACCCACTTGTAGCTCCTGTGTTCTGACAAGTTTCTCTGTAGTCACAGAATCTATAGAAATTCTTATTAGTACGATGTCTCATGCTGTCCTGTTCTATGGTCTGTCTTTCATGATGCTGAGCTGGGAGGTAACAACCCAGTACCAAGTTAGGTTTAAAGACCCAGCTGAACTATTTCTGCCAGAGTGAGCATTGTATGCAGTGCTGTGACCCTGGAGTCATTTCCCATGCCTGAATTTCTGCATGTAGGGAGTTAGAACGCCAACCCTGCAGCTGTCTGCAATGCAAGAAGGAGATTATACCTACCAGCTCACAGTGACTGACACTATAGGACAGCAGGCGACCGCTCAAGTGACTGTGATTGTACAGCCTGGTAAGTTCCTTCCTCAGGAGCCAGACTCCTGCTATGGCTGGTCCTGTTAGCCCTGGGGAGAGAAGGGTTTGAGTTCTGAGCTAAAGGAGCATAGAGGCAGAAAGGCATCGTCCAGAGCCGGAGAACCACTTCTTTTACCCCTCACCCCCTTTCACAGCTACAGGAGGCCTTTCAGCTTCAGTGTGTGCCCTTCCCTTGCTAGTTGTGGGCATTCATGGGGGCCTGGGAGAGGGGATCACCACCATATCAAATGTCACATCATCATCTAGAAAGTGTCTGACTCTTGTCACCCTATTGCGTTACATTTCAGAGCTAGTGTGGTGGTAAAACTGCAGTTGTCAGAATCGTTTGACATGATTCAGTCTAACTCTTCACTGTGAGTCCCCTGGTGGCATCCTTCTCTCCCCCACACCTTGTAACACTCTGGCTAAGAGGCAGAGTTCCCATGACTACCAGAACAGATGCCCAGTGGGTCCCTCCTCTGCCACCTGAGTATTGCTTTTGATGGCCTCATCTCTCTGTCTTAGAGAACAACAAGCCTCCTCAGGCAGATGCAGGCCCAGACAAAGAGCTGACCTTGCCCGTGGACAGCACAAGCCTGGATGGCAGCAAGAGCACAGATGACCAGAGAATCGTCTCCTATGTCTGGGAGAAGACCCAGTGAGTGTTGACGGTGTGCCCCAGCTCAGAGTTCCCGGCCTTGGAAGAGCATGGTTTCCTTTGCTTTTAAGGGTTGACTGCCTCCCACTAGTTTATTCAGGAGAGGGAGAAAGAAATTTCTAAATTTCAACTTTTTAGAGAAGAATGTATATCATCAGCTAGCCCCAGGCAGTGTGATCCTGGGGCTTTTGCAGGTACAGTCTGTCTGTTAAATGCACAGTTGAATTACACTTGAGAGGCAGGCTGGAAGGGGTAATGGAGCAGAAAAATACCATTGTTGAAAATTAACCGGTGAGGTTAGCTGAGGGGTGGGCAAGCGGCTGATAAGAGGAATTGAAAATTACCTATAAAGCAAAAGCATGCCTATGTTATTGTTCTTGGGAGACATTGTTTCTCAGTTAAGTTAGCCAAAGATCAAAGACTGTAGCCAAGACAATACTTTTAAATTGAAATTACCTATTTGAGCCATTCTTGTTTGTACAATTTCCTTCAGCTCTTACGAACCGTAACAAATGGAACTTAAATTGTATACAGGATCCTGCAGGAAATGAAGGGATTCCAGGGAAATTGATAACATTCTTTATTTTCAAAAACAGTAGCCCCAGGACAGGCTTGGGTTTAGTCTTTAATATATATGCATACACACACACACACACACACACACACACACACACACACATAAACCCATATGCACACAGATACTTTATTATAGCTTTGGAGATGGGTGGAGAAGGGTTTCATTTCTACTTAGGAAGTCCATGTTAGGCATCAGATGTCCTTTTCCTTAGCTGCTATGGAGAGCTGGGTCTCCCTTAGCTCAATGTGTTGTTCCTGTAGCTGTTTATTGAAGGCAGACCTGAGGGACCCTCAGGCAGAGTGTCAGTGGTGGCTGCAGTAGATAGAGATGGTGCTTCCTGGATGAGACTGACTCAGGAGAGGCCTCTCAGGTTAGAGGTAATAGGGAAAAGCTGGCAGCTTTCCCCTGGTTGTCCTTAGGTGGAGGGGTGCGTGGGTGTGCAGGGCTCTGGCTGTGTGCAGTCCTTGTCTGTGTCCTGGCCGGGAGCCTGCTGAAGGCTGCTGTGCGAGTGAGACACAGTAGGAAGGAGGCAGGAGGTGGTGTCCTGGTGTTTTGTGGTGCTGTCCAGGAGCTGGAGGAGAGTCAGTTATAGAGCAGGGAGAAGACAGTTTTGTCCCAAGAGCCCCTCTGCAGCCTTGGCCTGCATCCTGCCCCTGACTTTTCCTCAGGAGGGATTCGGGAGTGTGAATATGAAGTGTATTTTGCTTCTTTGCTAGCAAGAGCAAACCATCTAATGGGCCAGAAATAGTTCTCAGAAACCTCATCCCTGGACCTTCCTATTGAGCACAGAGCTGCTCGGAGGGCTTTATTTCTTATAAAAAACTAGGATAATGAAGAGTTTGAATATTCTAGAAGTTTGTATAAAAGATAAAGCCTAGTGGTTTAAAAGCTGATGAGTGAAATTTTCTGACCAGAAGGAGCCTGTGTTTGGGGCCAAGTGATCCTTTCTCCAAATAGAATATTTTTAAACATTTCCTGTCAAGGTTTGGGAAACAATTGTTCCTGTCTTAGCTGAGGCAATAATTGCTGTTCCTGCTGCCAGGAGAGCAGCAGACAGGTACGACTCCGCCCTCTGATTCCTCTCTTGTCTAGGGGGCCTGATGGAGTGCAGCTGGAGAACGCCAACAGCAGCGTTGCCACTGTGACTGGGCTTCAAGTCGGGACCTATGTGTTCACCTTAACTGTCAAGGATGAGAGGAACCTGCAGAGCCGGAGCTCTGTGAATGTCATTGTCAAAGAAGGTGTGTCTTGCTGTGCACTGTGCAGCAGCCTCTCTGGGTCTGACAGCCCAGGGATCCACTTCATCCTGTTTGGGGCAGGGTTAATTAAAAGCGAGATAGGGAAGCAGACTGGGGAGAGCAGCTGTACTTTTCTAAACAATCTTTTAGAGTAATTACAAGGTGATTTTTAAGCTTCCTCTCTGCAGCAAGTATTAAGCACTTTGTTTTCTTTGCATTTTGAGTTTGCCCCTATGCTAAGACCTGGGGTTTCTGTGACTCTCTGGTAGCTACAGTGACACCTGTTGTCAGGGGCTGGAATGACTGTTGCGCTGCAGTTGTTGGGGATCTATCTGGCTTATGCATTTGCTTTGTTGTGTTGGCCTCACAGGGGAGGATTGGGAGAGGCCATGGGCTGGTAGTAGAAAGCCACCATATCAGAGGGTGACATCCAAACAGTGTTATGCTGATTAAACTGTGTTAACACCTGGCAAGCCAAGCTTCTATGCCATAGATTCTGGGGGGGGGGGCACCCTGAAAGCAACATTTGAAAGGAGAGGATATGGTGTTAATTGGCAAAGCCTTCCTCTCCAGTCACTAAACTCCTTTAAAGCAGAAAGCTGCTCAGAATCACAGGAAAAAGTATACTCTCCCCTATGTGTGGCAACAGGAGCCCAGGAGGGAGCCTCTGGTGTCACAGTAGCTCTTGCTCTACACCCTGGACAGGCACTAAACAGCTCTAAACCACTGAAGGTTCTTCCAGTGTTAGATCCTCATCAGTGCCATAGGCGGCATCTTGCTTTCCCAGAATGTCACTTATTTCAATGATGTCTCCTTGGTTAGAAATAAACAAACCGCCAGTAGCCAAGATCACAGGGAACGTGGTGGTTACCCTGCCCACGAGCACAGCAGAGTTGGACGGCTCCAGGTCCTCAGATGACAAGGGGATAGTCAGCTACCTATGGACTCGAGACGAGACGAGCCCAGCCGCAGGGGTGAGTGGGCCAGTAGTGGCAATGCTGTATGAAGTCAGGGTAGGGGTGGGTGAAGAGGGGGATCTGTTTTATCCATGAAGCTGTTGTATCAAACCTCGATTGTGCTCTGGAATCAGGGAGTCAAATGCCTTCCTGTGGGTCATCCCTGGTGTGCACAATGACTTGTATGTCCTGACCCTGTGTGACTCAAGGAGTGGCATCCTGTCCCAGAACACATCCATGTTTTTCACCTCACAGGAGGTTCTGAATCACTCTGACCATCACCCTGTCCTCTTCCTGTCCAACCTGGTTGAGGGAACCTACACGTTTCATCTGAAAGTAACGGATGCAAAGGGCGAGAGTGACACAGACCGGACCACGGTGGAAGTGAAGCCTGGTGAGCTCTCTTAGCCAGCACAGCCTGTCAGGCCACCATGCCAGCAGCAGGTCCAGCCCTTTGCCTGCACCAGCCCACCCTGACAGTAACACAGACCTCCTTTACTCACTGCAGACAGACACCTAGTTTCAGAGAGGGCAGGCTTGCTGAGAGTCACACAGCAGTTGTGTCCCAGCTCAGTACCTTCTCCTCCGCATATGACTGAGGAGAGCAGGCTCAGGGTACCATGGGAATCTGAACTCAGGGATGGTTTAAGTCAGGATGTCTCATCAGCACCCAAGTGCAGAAAACAGCATCTTTGTAAGTTGAGCCTCAGGCTTTATCTGACAATCCAGGAAGGTAAGGTGATGTCCTGCACACTTCTCAGGTTTTCAGATATAAATATCCTTAAATAGCAGCTTGCTTTTGTGATGGTGGCTGCATTGGCGACAGGGAGGATGGTGGTGGGCAGGGCTGATGGCCCCTACCAGAGATGTAAGCTCTTTACCCTTGGCCAGCCTCAGGCATGGCTCTACCTTAGGGTCTTTCAGTCCTTGCCTTGCCTCTAGGAAGAACAATGGCTGAGACAAACAGAGTCTCATCTGTGTTCAAAACAGGTAGTGTGCCCTGGCTCTCCCATCCAAGTATACAGGCAAGGTTTTCTGAGCAATCCATGGTTGCTTCAGAAGTGCCCAGCAACCATAACCACGTCCATGTTCTAGAGGTAAACAGTGTGGCACTGAGGTCATTTCATGGCTACCTGGACTTTCTCTGTGTTTGCTGCATTCATACCACTGTTAGGACAGTTGGGGGGGTGTTTTCCCTCCCATATTTCTAAGCACAGTACAGTACATCCCTGAAAGTCAGGTGGGGCAGGGGGAGACTGCTGACATGGTTAGCTGGAGTGCTAAACTGTGCCTGTCAGACAGGGCTTATGAAACAAGGCCACTGTGTCTTACCCCCTTGCCCTCCACGAAGTCTGCTGCCCCTCGTTTGTGCCCCACCCTGGAACTTGTGTGGCCATGGTGGAGAGCTGCCCAAGCCAGCTCCTGTTAGCTTTACCAGGCGCTCACTCATCCCACTTAGCATCTAACCCTCACCACTTCCCCTCCTGGGCCAAAGCAAACACAGTGACAGGTCTGTTTTAGCGCTCCACTTCTGAAGCCATGACTGATCCTTGTGTTTTCCAGATCCCAGGAAAAACAACCTGGTGGAGATCATCTTGGATGTTAACGTCAGCCAGCTGACAGAGAGGCTGAAGGGAATGTTCATCCGCCAGATCGGGGTCCTCCTGGGGGTGTTGGATTCCGACATCATTGTGCAGAAGATTCAGCCATACACAGAGCAGAGGTAGCTGGGCAATGAATGTGAGGAGAACAGGAAAGCCTGGGGGTCCTCGGGCTTCCCAGTAGAGCAGCAATAGGCTAGATGGTGAAGGAGCCACTTTGAGTCATCTTGCCAGTCAGGCCTCAGGCCCTGTAGTAGAAATTAAACAGGCTGTGGGAACAAGGTCAGAAGAGGTCCTCCGTGTTTATAAGCTGTAGTCTGAAAAGGGAGATGACATGTTATGTCCTCTCTGCACAGCAGGGGGCACATTGCATGGCCTTCAGGAAACAGCCAGGAGAGCCCAAAGATGTTCCAGAAATGAGTTTCCTTGCCCAGCATATGAGAGTTAAGAGATTGAGACGGGAGTAACATGAGCTGTGGCCCAGGGTGGGATGGCCCGGGCTGCTGGAAGGCTTTTGGTTTTGCAGTAAGTAGCCCCAGGATGTGGTCAAAGGGCAGGCCAGTGGAGGTGCAGAGAGTTGCATACAAAAGCACTCAAGTTACTTTGTTCTAAAAGCAAGGAAATCCCATTTTAGATTTGTCTTCAGGGAAAGGAGTCCTGTGGAGGCTAAAGAGGTTAGGGAGGAGCAGGTGGGAGCTTTGGGCTTGTTCCATAGCAAGGGAGAGTGCTTAGTTAGGGTGGGGAGGTGTGAGGAGCTGTGAGGCGCTGTGGAGGCAATGCTGTGCCTGGGTCAGGACCTTTGGAGACGAAGGTGAGCGAGGCTAGGCAGGCAATCCAGGCTCTGGACTAAGATTTAGGAAGGAAGAAGGAACTCACTTGACTATTGAATTTAGGGAGTTTTGTTTCTTCATGTCGCCTAAGGTGACTTTGAACCCCTGAATTTCCTGCCGCTAGACCTTCTGAGAGATAATATTATAGTTGATGTTTTGTTAGGGTTTCTATTGCTATGAAGAGACATCATGACCACTACAACTCTTATAAAGGAAAACATTGAATTGGGGCTGGCTTACCGTTTCAGAGGTTTAGTCCATGATCATGGACTACATGGCAGCATGCATGTAGAAAAGGAGCTGAGAGCTCTACATCTTGATCCACAGGCAGCAGAAGAGACTGTGCCACACTGAGTGTAGCCTGAGCAAAGCCACCCCACAGTGACACACTGCTTCCAACAAGGGCACACCTACTCCAGTAAAGTTACACCTTCTAGTAGTGCCACTCCCTGTGGGGGCCATGTTCTTTCAAGCCACCACATTTCACGCCCTGGTCCCCATAGACTTATAGCCATCTCATAATGCAAAAATGCATTCAGTCCAACTCCAATAGTCCCCATCATCTATAACAATCTCAACCTTATTTATTAGTCTAAAGTTGTAAAGTCTTTTCTGGCATTTCTGCCATCTTTTAATTGTAATCTCCTATAAAATCAAAATAAAAAAGCAGATCACTGGCACAAGATATACATACATTATCATTCCAAAATGTAGGGAAGAGAGCATAGTGAGGAAACACTGGGCCAAAGCGAGACTGAAAACCAGTTGGGCAAACTCCAGACTCTGCATCTCCATATCTGACGTCAGTGCTCTTCAGATCTGCAACTCCTTTCAGCTTTGTTGACTGCTACCCACTTCTTTCTCTTGGGCGGATTCCACTCCCTGTTAGCAGCTCTCCTCTGCACAAATCCCATGGCTCTGGCATCACTAACATCTTGGGGTCTCCATGGCAATCCAGGCACAAGCAATGTAATGAGTGTGCCTTCATAGCTTCCTATAGTGGCCTCTCTAGACCTCCACTCAGGGACACCCCTGACACATGCCTGGCCTTAGCAGCTCTCCTTAGTCATGGAGGAAGATTCCATAACCCCTTTTCTTCTAGCCTTGACTCTAAAGCCAGAACCACGTGGCTGAAGCTGCCAAGTTCTCCTGCTTGCTGTGACTCAAACATGGCTTCCTTGTTAAATTACAGCACCAGCTTTCTGCTTTGGGAAGTATCCTTCACTGCCCAAGCTTGGCTGTTCCAGGCTGGCCTTGCATTTAGAGATTCCCTAGCCTCTGCCTTCTGAGAGTTGGGATTAAAGGAATTCATCACCACACCTGGCTCTAAACTTTTAATTCCTTTTTACAAATTGGAAGCTTAGCTACGTGGGGTATTGTCATGAAGTCACCACTCCCTTTATTCCATTTCTTAATGTTTATCTCCTTGAACACAGGACTTAAGCTCCATTCCATTCCTGGTGCCCCCTTTGTCCTCAAATTGTACATTTTGTATTTTTCCTTGCTCAGTTTGCTCCCTTTCATTATTGAGTGACCACTAATAACCACACAAAAGAGTCAATACTAGGCTGTTTTGCAATTTCCTCTGTAAACAGAATTAATCCAAAACTCTTCAATTTAGCCTCAGGCAAACTTTTTTGGACAAGAGCAAACAGCAGCTGCATTCTTTGCCAAAATATCACAAGAACAGTCTCTAGGTCACATACTGACATTCTTCTCTGAAACCTTTTTTTTTAAAAAATATTTTATTGTTTTTATTTTATGTGCATTAGTGTTTTGCCTGCATGTACATCTGTGTGAGGGTGTCAGATCTTGGAATTACAGACAGTTGTGAGCTGCCATGTGGGTGCTAGGAATTGTACTTGGGTCCTCTGGAAAAAGAGTCAGTGCTCTTAATTGCTGGGCCATCTCTCCAGCCTGCCTCTGAAACTTCTTGAGCCAGGCGCCCACAGGTCAAGTCACTCTCAGCACTGTCTTCCATGCTCCTACCAGTATGTTCTATTAAGCCCCACTATTAGGTAGAAGCAACTGTGTGTCACACTGAGCATAGCTTTAGCAAAGGAGACTTCAACGCCCACCTCCACAGTGACACACTTCCTTCAACAAGGGCACCCTACTATAACACAGTCATACCTCCTAGTAGTGCCACTTGCTATGAAGGTCATTTTCTTTCAAACCACCACAGTTGGGAACATGGGAATGGAGAGAAAGAACCCACCAAAGCCTAGGAATCAAAGCCAGAAAGATGGATGAATGACACTGGGCATGTCAAAGGGGTAGGGTGATGGCAGAGCCCTGGAGTCCACAGCATTTAAGGGGAAAACAGGAAGAAATGGCAAACCTGGAAAGAGCCGCAGGGAGAGGATGGCTGGCAGCGAGGCATGACCTGGTGGTGGGGCTGCCAGCAGTGCAGTGAGAACACAAAATTAGCACAAGAGTGTGCTCTGCAGATTGCCAAAGACAGGACAATGTTAGTTTCTTTATAGAAATCTCTCTTCAGAAGCTGCTGCTGGGTGGAAAACAGAGACCGGATACAGATGTGCCTTTTAAAGATAGGCCACCCCTTTTGGTTACCTGGGGCAAAGTGCCAGTCTAGGGAACTGGGGTGTGGGACTCAGACAGCAGTGATGGTGCAGGTCCTGTTGTGTCTGTGTGGGGCACAGGGAGATGCAGCTGAGCTCAGGAGCAGCGGGGAGGGATGCTAACTTTGAGCAGCATTGGAGTCAGAGCTGAGGCCGAGGCATCAGAGACAGCAGTCACTCCAACTTCTCATGACAGTCACCTGGAGTTGTAGTGAGGCTCAGGCCTCATCCTAAGCCACTGTGACTCAAGTGGTGTGGGACTGGACCTCTGCAGTATGCAGGCTTCCAAGGAATCTGATACACAGTCGAGTGGGTCAGTGACATGTGGAGGACATTTTCCTTTCTTTTTTCATTTCTCGTATACATGCATGGGCTAGGAGTGTACTGCAGAAGCTGGAGGTATCGGATTCCCCTGGAGCTCAAGTTACAAGCTCAAGTTACAGAGAGTAGTGCGCTGCCTCCCAACGGTGCTTCGAGTCAAACTCCCTGGAAGAGCAGTCAGTGTACGCTCTCACCCAGTGAGCCATCTCTCCAGCCCCAGGGTTCTTTTCTTTAAACAAACAGAAAACAAACAACTCAACCACCAACAAAAAAAACTCTACTCAGTGCCCGAGTTCAGACAACGAGCAGAAAGCTAACACATTCTGGGCTTAGAATGACATCACTTGAGACCAGCAGCGCCACCATGTAGGGTCTGTCTTTTGCTTCACAGTAAGTTGTCTGACTTATGGGCAATCTTTCCAGCAGTTTACATAATGATGGGTCGTGCTTTAGTAGTAACCCAGCACAAACCCAGCTACACTGCTGGCATAGCTAGCAAAGCCCGGTAGCAGGGATAGGACTACAACCAACCCTCCTCTTCTCACCATCCTGCTGGCTCTTTGGATCAGCATCTCTGGTAGTCAGGGTATTTTTAAAGTGTAATCTTTAGGGTCCTATGCAACAAGGTGGGGCTCTGGACAAGTTAGTCGGCTCCTCTGGGCCCCCATGTTGTCCTCTGTAAAATGAAGGTCAGACAGAAAGCGTCTTTCTCACTGGCCTGCTGTGACAGTGTGTGTCACAGATCCAAGGTGCTTAGTGGATGAAGCTATGGCTTCCACTGTGGACTGCTCCTGCTCCAGCACACTCACTGTTGTCTGTCTCTGCAGCACCAAGATGTTATTTTTTGTTCAGAATGAGCCTCCTCACCAGCTCTTCAAAGGCCATGAGGTGGCAGCCATGCTCAAGAGCGAGCTGCGGAAGCAGAAGGCTGACTTCCTGATATTCAGAGCCCTGGAAATCAACACTGTCAGTGAGTCATGGGCAGCTGGGAGCAAAGCCCTACTGCAAGCAACCTTTCGCCCCGAGACTTTCACTCACCCCAGGGCCCACACACCCTGACTGTGCTCAGGGGAACTATGAGCCTGAGGAATAATTTTATTTCTGTTTATCCAACCCCGCCTCCAAATTCACCACCTCCCTCAGTTTTGAAAGCAGGCAGTATTAACAGAGCTGCTGACTCTGAGACCAAAGAACTGACTGACAGATAGTTGGCCTCCCTCACATTGCATGGCAATGGCATTTGCACAAGCACTGCTTCAGAATTAGCTGTAGTTAGACCCACTGTACAGCCTCTTCCTTAATGTTTTAATAGATACACATGGTATTTAGAAAATTTGGGTTCTTAAACATTTCAAAATTAGTCTGTAATATTTTACGTATTGCTTCTGGAATTGCATCACTCTGAAGAAGAGGCATGCAGGATTGAGGGCCACTAGTATAGACAGCAGAGGGGACTTGTGGGAGCTGTTTGACTAGGGTCTGGCACCTGCCTATCACATGAAGCCAACCTGAAACAAGGGAACTTCAGTTTTCATGAGTTCTGGAAGCTGGTTGTCCCCCTGGCTCTTTCTGACTTTCACCTCTTTCCTGCCACCCTTCAGCATGTCAGCTGAACTGTTCTGACCATGGCCACTGTGACTCATTCACCAAGCGCTGTGTCTGCGACCCGTTTTGGATGGAGAATTTCATCAAGGTGCAGCTGAGGGATGGAGACAGCAACTGTGGTGAGTGTGTGGCTTTGTGCCAGCCAGTGTGGCTTTGTGCCAGCCAGTGTGGCTTTGTGCCAGCGCAGAATGGCGGTGTGCTGCGGGGGTAGGTGTTGGTGCTCAGGGCAGATGAGCAGGCAGGAGAGCTCTGTATTTTGTTTGCAGAGGACTCTTCCTTCCTCCACACTGGGTCAGTGTCAGTAGAGGGTTCTGGAGCAGTCAGAGTGCCTGCATGCCTCGGCCTCATGGAAACCCACATTGATCATCTTAAAGTTGTCCCTGCACTCTGCACACTGCCCAGAGGACTGCTGGAGTGGGGCCTGGGACACAGGGACATTTCAGAAGATTGCAGGCTTCCACAGACCCTCCCCAGGGAACCAGGCACATTCTTTCCCATTGTGAAGCCACCACTTTGATTTTCTTTGCAGAATGGAGTGTACTGTATGTTATTATTGCCACCTTTGTCATTGTTGTTGCCTTGGGAATCCTGTCTTGGACTACTATCTGTTGTTGCAAGAGGTAAGATATGGGGTGGTAACTAGTATGAGTGGAGGAAAGAGAAGATGAATTCTCCTTTGGAGTCCGTTTGGCTCTGTGTCCCAGAACTTTTCCCTGAGGAGGTATCTGGCACCTTCCTGGTAGAATTACACTCAGCTCCCAGTCACTGTATTGGGGGTGTGGCAGTCCTGTGGCAGAAGCACCGCCCTCATTTAAGGGGCATCACTGCAGAGATTTGCAAGGTGGGGACCCCGGTGGTGTGACTGGGCTTATGTCCTTTGAAGTGCAATGACCCAACCTCACACCTAGACACACATTCTAACAGACGAGTTCAGGGTTGGTTGTTCTAATTTGTTTGTTTTTACTTGACAGCCTAACTGGCTGTATTATTGTATGATTACATTTATTGTATGTTTTTCATTGTTGAGCATGGTTTCAGTGGTAGAACACTTGCCTGGTATGTGCAAGACTTTTGTGTGTAGTGCTAGTAACTGAGTCACAAGTGTGATTCTGTGTGTGTCATAACATTCAGAAGGCATTATCCTTTTTTTTTCCTGGCACTCACTCTGGAGACCAGGCAGGCCTCGAACTCAGAGATCCACCTGCCTCTGCCTCCCAAGTGCTGGGATTAAAGGCATGCGCCACCAACACCTGGCCCATTATCTTTTTTTTTTTTTTTTTTTTAATACCTCCAACAGCCTTCTCCCAATCCACGGATAAGGAAACCAAGGCTTAACAGAATCACCTGAGAGGCTGGGGCTGCCTTATTTAAAGCTTAGAAAGACAGCCCATCAGCAGGGCTGCGCCACTTCCCTCCCACACCCTCCAGCCATGCTGTTGCTTTCTGTGCTTTCTCATCAGCTGTCCTTACTGCCTCAGTGTTGTTAAGCCCACCCCAAGGTGGTCACAGCTCCCTTGTCTTTCTCGGGGTACCCTCTGCTCTGGCTGAGCAATGAGGAGAGGTACCGTGCACCAGGCAGCCCCGGCACTCCTGAGCCTCACAGACCTCCTTCCTGAGTGGAGATGGGTGTTTGTGTTTTTTAGGCAAAAAGGAAAACCCAAGAGGAAAAGCAGATACAAGATCCTGGATGCTACGGACCAGGAAAGCCTGGAGCTGAAGCCGACCTCCCGAGCAGGTAGGACTCTGGGCGCTGGTGCCGAGGGGCCGGACTGGGCACCAGCCGCCATGTTCTTTTCACCCTGTGCTCCCTCACCTGCTCATCTCAGGTATGCTTCTTGCTCAGTGGCCCTGTGGTCACTGTCAGGGGCCTCAATCTCTTGAACCTAAGCAGTCAGTCTGCCCCTTCAGGCAGACGGCAGATCATAACCTCCTGCCCAATTCCTCTCTATTGTTAAGCAGATCCCCAGCTGCCTTCAGTCTTATGGCTGGTGCTGGGTGGTCAGGTGCCTCCCACTAGGGCTCCTGCTCCATAGGCCCTTCCTGAACTGAGTGTGGGGCCAGAAGAGTTAAGGTGCACCATGGGCCTCCCTCCGTTGGGCTTCTTCATTAGATGAGGTTCCCTCATGAGGGCCACAGGTCATCTTCTGCAGGGGTTGTTCTCCCATGTAAGCTATTTCTAAACTGTTTACAGAAAGTATTTACTAAACACCCTCTGCTTATATAAGCTTTGTGTTAGGAGAGGCTGTGGTGGAGGCAGGCCTAAGAGTTCTGCCCTCAGAGAAGACACAGCTGCAGGGAATGAGTGTTCACAAGCAACGGGGCTCTGCACCTAGGCAGCTCTATTGTGAGCATTGGGCTGGATGAGAGCCTAGGTTACCAGAGCAGCGGTCGCAAGACTCTCCCCAAAACAATGTGTACAGCTAACTTCCACAGAGTGGCCAGCGGGGCCCCCATCACTTTCTTCCTGACCATGTTTCCTGACCGTGCTCTTCCTGGCTTGGTTACATGGCCTCTGTGTCTGTTTACTTTCAGGGAACATCCATCTTGTTCATCTCCAATCTTTTCTCATCAGGTTCTTCATGTTCAGGAAGTTATTTCTCATCCCCGTTGTTTAGCCTCCCCAAATCACACAACTACACAGAATGATAAAGTCTCAATAAAGAGCAAAGGCACCGGCCACCAATTCTGACAACGCGCATCCAACTCCAGGACCCACGTAGTTGAAGAAGCATGTGTGCATGCTTACAGTCACACACTCAGAGCAGGGAAGGAGGGAAGTAGAAAGGGAAGAAAGGAGATACGGTTTAAAAATTTAAAAAAAGTTAGTAAAGCTGGTGTGAAGGATGAGTAGCAGCAGACCGGGCAAGAGCACTGCAGACAGAGGCAGTGTGGTGAGGGAGGCTTCACTGCTTGGAGAGGCAGAGGGCTTTCAGGGAGGTGGACAAAAGCTATATACGCTAGCCAGGTGAGCCACAGTGAGTGACACAAGGCTGGATAGATGAGCAGGTGTTTGCTGAGGTTCCCTCTTAAGAGCAGTGGGTTGTCTTAAATGGGGTAAGGGCTGGGTGGTACCAAGATATGGTGTCTCGAAAATGCTGTTAAGTACAGTGAGTTTAGCAGGCTAAAGGGAGAAGTTGCAGGTAGGGAGACTGGCCTGAGGAGGTGGCGACAGTACACAGAGGAGCAGGTAGTCCAGGCTGATCCTAGCTGTTGACAGAATCAGGACAGCTGTCACCAGAACTATTAGACAAGAGAAAAATGACACTGAACCTAGCAGAATGGTCAGGACTGAAAGATGGGATTTTATTTGCCAGTAAGGATCAGAACCTCAAAAGTGGGTCACAGCCCTAAAGAGGCCCAGGCCTCCAAGTTGGGCTGCAGAGAGGAAGAGCTGTCATAAAAGTCATGACTTCAGAGACCCTAGCAGCCGCCTGCAGGGCTGGCAGATGGAGGTGACTGCAAGAGGTAGGGGTGAGGAAACATGCCTGTGGGTTTTGAAGCCATTGTCACAAATGAGTCCTGGATAGAGGGCCAGGACTCAAACCAGACCGAATACAGGGAAGGGGTTGGGGGTGAAATTCCTAGGAGTGGGGAGTGTCAAGAAGGGGGTAGCTGCTTCTGAGAACAGGGGTGAGGTGCTACCCTTGGCAGGGCAGAGCCCAGAGTCTGACAGTAGCAGGTTTAGATCTGCTTTTGTTTTGTTCCTTCTATTATAGTAGGCTGGACCAAATGAAATTCTGACCTTTTTTTTTTTTTTTTGGAGACAGGGTGTCTCTGTGTAGCTTTGGAGCCTGTCCTGAACTTGCTCTGGTCTACACCTCTGCCTCCTGAGTGCTGGACTTAAAGGTGTGCACCACCACCGCCTGGCCAAAATTACTTTTTACTATCCACAAAAGTGGCAGTTCTCTGTGGCTCACCTAATTCATCAAAATTGGAAATACAGCATGTGGAGTCTCTATAAGGGAACATGCCCAACATGCGCCTCACCGTCCCTTTGCACTACCATGCAGGCAGAGCCCAGGTTCAGAGTGCAATGGGGTCGGAGTGCAAATGGTGCACGTGCTGGGTTGCTTTGCCCGTACTTCTTACAGCAGATCTGCACCTAGTCATTAACTGACAGGAACCAGTTATACTGCTTGTCACTGAGACTTGTGGAGGACACACACGCACACGCACACACACCTCTACTGAGTGCAGGCTCAGAGAACTGTTGTGTCCCATTGGTGTGTGTGTTCAGTTTCTACTGGGTGAGATACATGAACAAGAGCTGTGGTAGACAGATGCTGGGTGAGAGATGCAGCTGCACAGCCAGGGAGGAGCAAAGGCCCAGGACCTTTGCTGTAGGAAAGAGAGGAGGCCGTGTAGGGTACAAGGAAATGAATGCTCTTAAGGTCTCCGGTAGAGGGGCTGTGGGAGAAGGGACAGCATTTATGGGGAAAAGCAGGGCCTTCCATTGCCACTGTTCTCACCACACTAGAGAGGCCATGTTGCTGGTGCCCTTCCGTGGCTCTGCTGTACTAGTGTTGAGGCTCTGGATGTGACTATGGGCATATCCCAGGGCTGTACCCCCTGGAATGGTGGGTGGGCCTCAAGTGCAGATGGTCAGGGTGACAGCTGTCAGGCTGGCCACCAATCCTTTCAAGATGCCATCTGAGTGAGAGTCTCACAGTGTAGCTCTCTAGGGATGTAAGCACTATCTGAAGGAGAACAGAACACCACTGGGTCACACCAGCTGAAGCTCAGATGTCGGAGTCCAAGTCTCATTTCTAGGCTTTGCTCTCTGGACTCCTGTCTCTCTTCAGGTAGAGATGCGGATGGGCTGTGACTCAGGCCTCAGGAGGACTTTGCTGACACTGGGCTTGTCTTCTTGGCAGGCAGCAAACAGAAAGGCCCCATGCTGAGCAGCAGTTTGATGCACTCGGAGTCGGAGCTGGACAGCGATGATGCAATCTTCACATGGCCAGACCGGGAGAAAGGCAAACTCCTGCACGGTCAGAATGGGTCTGTGCCGAATGGGCAAACACCACTGAAGACCAGGAGCCCACGGGAGGAGATCTTATAGCCCCTGGGTCTGTCTCATCAAACTGGGCCTCAGTGCCAGGGGCCAGAGCACCTCTAGGTTGGTTCCTGACCTGCTGGGTCTGAGGGCAGCTGCTCTCCCAGCATGTGCTGGTCACTCCATCCCAACAGCCCCCTGCAGAGCTGCTGGTACTTGAATCTACAGATACTTTATAGGAACCCTGACTGAAGCTGTGAATGAAGAGGTTTCCTCTATAAACCTATGTGATAGGCCCCCAATATCCTCATCTCAGGGCCTCACTTTTTGCACACACCTCCCTGCCTGAGTGAGAGCAGACACAGCCAGCCCCTTAGCCTCTTCTCTGCTGTTAGAGCAGTCCAGCTGAGTCCAGAACCGAGTGCCACCAGCCTAGCTTTCGGCATAGTCTTTGTTTGCTCTCTGGGACAGTGTGCTCTGCCTTCCCAGGCCAAGAGAAATCCCTGCCCACTACTGATGCTGCCTGGCCCCTCAGCTCAAGAGCTGGCTTGTGTGCTGACTGTATCAGGGATGTAGGGGGCTGCTAGGGATGACCAGCACCTGCTTCCAGGCTCAGGCCACCCCTCATTCTCCCAGAGGAGATAGCCACAGACAGACTGGAACTCTGTGGCATTTGAGTGCATGTGTGTGACTGCCCCACTGTGGTCCCTTCCATGTCCCTCCATCCATGTCTTTTCTGTGTCCTTTGCACGCGTGAGTGCTTGAGTGTATGTGTACTTGTTCCTTATAGGTCTCTCGGTTGCTCTCAAGGCAACTCTAACTTGGGGACTTTCAGCTCCTTGAAAGACTATTAAATCCCTCTGGCCCTGTCACCAGTTCCTCAACCATGGTGTTGGGCAGTTGAGGAAGTGGAGTTTCAGGGAGAGTGACTTTTTAAAAAGGACTTACAATTTCTACTACTGCACTATCTGTTGTGAGATAATTAAACATGCTATTTAATTGTGTGCCTGGTTACAAGGTTGTGCTATTCATGCTACCCCCATGACCTGCATTGCAGGGCCCACGACTGGGGTAACCTGTGAGGTCATCATCTTAAAACCTTTAGCACACTGGCTGGTGGTACAGGGCCCCAGCCTGCCATATGAGTGCTGGCTGGCCAAAGATGCTCTTTGATTTTGACCTGTGGTTACACAAAAATGACTTCTGGCCACTTGTGACCAACCTGAGGAGCACATAGTATCCTAAGTTCTAGGATGTATTAAGAATTTTGGCGCAGTATCTCAGCACTTCAAGAATACCAAAATGAATGTATTTTTGTTAACACCCAGTAGATAGACAGAAATGATAACCAGATGTTCACACTTGGCTGTTAGCTTGTCAGTCTCTTGTGCCCTGGCTGGCCCTGCTAGCTGTTCTCAGATGGTATGGGGTAGAGTCACTTGTCAGTTATGATACATTGAGATGTGCATCCCAGCCTCTCTCTGGGGTAGGACTTCTGTCTAACCTACTAGGTGTCAACAAATAATCCTTTTTGTATGAACTCTAAAGTACTGGCTAAGAAGAGGTAAGCATGGTTATGTGAGATCATTCTATAGGAGAATGCTTGTAACTTTTAGAGTTTAAGTCAGGTTGTTCCATGTTGTAAATTTCTTGAGAAAACCCCTAAAGTGTCAGGACAAAATCTATAGCAATTTATAAACCAGCTAAGGGAGATTATTTTAACCAACCAATCAGAAAGCAGGAATAGAACCAGGTGCAGTGGTGTCATGCCTGTAATTCCAGCATTGAGAGGGCTGAGGTAAGCTTGCTATAAGTTTGAGGCCAGGCTGGGGCACGGAGACCTTG
This sequence comes from Cricetulus griseus, assembly GCF_003668045.3. Lineage (NCBI taxonomy): Eukaryota > Metazoa > Chordata > Mammalia > Rodentia > Cricetidae > Cricetulus > Cricetulus griseus. The sequence goes on along the minus strand of NC_048595.1, from coordinate 26,194,878 downwards.
CTTCAAAGAGAAATGAACTGGAAGAGATGGTTCAGTATTTAGAGCACTTGCTGCTGCTCTTACAGAGGACTGCAGTTGGAATCCCAACTGCCACATTGGGTGGCTTTCCTATGATTCCAACTCCAAAGGGACACACCTTTAAAAACAAAAACACAAGGCAGGACTAGGGTGGAAAAACAGTTATTAAAACTACAGGAGTGTAAGCAAAAATTATTACCATAACTAGTCATGGTAACACAGCACTAGTGAGAATGAAGGATTGCTGAGAATGAGGCCAATCCAGGCTATATGGTGAATTTCAGACCTGCCTTGAAGTGAGGCTCTGTTTATGCTCCTGATACTGCCTGCCCCATACCACCATTAATAATGGTAAATTTCTATTTACAGGAGGCACTTAAAATATAACAAAGATTGAAAATATAAAATATTTTGTTTCCTATTAATAAAATCTCTACCATTTGCTTTCTCCAAAGGAGTTACTACCAACAAACTAAAACACAAAAGAATTAAGACTTCCCTAAATATTGAGAATATGTGAGACTGATGGCAATGGTTAATTAGCATGTCTTGAAGTTACTGTCAGCAGTAGGCTGGTGGTGTGGTGGTGGTCTGTAATGTCTACAGCTCCCTCCTCCTAGAGCTGCTGCTTCCCAGAAGTCCATCTCCCAATAGTTCTCAACAGCAATCAAGAGATGCCTGGAGGTCATGATCTTCAATGGCAGTACACAGCTTGGTTTTGTTCTTTTTCCAAAAAAGACTACCAGACAGACAGCCATGGGGCAGCTGCTCAGTCATATACCATAAATTTGACAGCAAGTGAACACACTATCCATCCAGCAATTTAAGGCAACAGGGGGCTGGAGATATGGCTTCAGAAGTCAAGAGCACCAACTACTTTCAGAAGACCCAGGTTCGATATCCAGCATACACATGGTGACTCACCACTGTCTTTAATTCTACTGTTCCAGAAGCTCCAGTGCCACTTTCTAACGATCTTGGATGCCAGTCACACATGGTGCACAGACAGAAGACCCATACACACCTATATATTAAACATGATGGATGTGGGGGCATACCCCTTAAAAAGTCAGAATGAATAAAACTTAACAAGTGGAAACAAAAACTCATAGAAACATGTGAAAATATGAGTTATACATATTCAAAATACACACACACACAAACTCATTTCACCTTATTGTGTAAATACTTTTAAGGATAACTCAAAAGCAGGAGGGTCAGAAGTTCAAGGTCATCCTTAGCAACATACCAACATCAAGGCCAACCTAAGAGGGAGTGGGGGGAAGGGAGGATTTCTCGTGGAGAAATGTTCAAAGAGTACACTTAGAGAGTGTAACCGTTGAGAAAACTGTACTCCGAAATAGCCAATACTATGAAAACAACAAACCCAATAACATTTATTAGCATTCTGAAACCCTAACTGCAATACAGTAAGTGTAGAGAGATCAAAGAAGTAGAAGAGTATAAATCTTAGCAGGAAAGTTAAGGTCCACTAAACCAACAGGGGTTAACAAGTATGCGTGGTATGAAGAGGCACAGCATGCTGGGAGCACCACAGGATGCCTGTAATCCCAGGACTGACAGCAGGAGCAGCGAGATCATGAGTTCCAGGCCAGTTTAACTGTAGCAAGCCCTTTTAAAAAACATAATGGAGGGGCTGGAGAGATGGCTCAGAGGTTAAGAGCACTGACTGCTCTTAACTGTTCAATTCCCAGCAACCACATGGTGGCTCACAACCATCCGTTATAAGATCTGGTGCCCTCTTCTGGAAGCAGAGTGTTGTATGCATAATAAATAAAAAAAAATCTTAAAAACAAAACAAAACATAATGGAGGGCTAGAAAGATGGCTTCATGTTAAAGGCTAGGCTCACAACCAAAAGTATAAAAATGTACTTTTTAATAAAAATGTGTATTTGTATGAGCCTGTATATGTGCCACATGTGTACAAGAGAGTCAGTGGAAACCAGAAGGGGCCATTAGATTCTTGGAACTGGAGTTATAGGTGGCTGAGCCACTGTATGGATGCTACATACTGACCTGGGTTCTCTTCAGGAGCAGGAGGTGCTCTTGACAGCCTGACTCACCTTTCTCCAGCCCCTGTATCATTCATTTTAAATAGGCAGAAGGGGGCAGGTGAGAAGGTATAAGCCAAATTCCTGGAACAAATTATGGTGCAAAGAGATACCCAATGTCATGAAGTTGTCCTCCGTATGTGCTATAACATGCTTTGTGGCCCCTGCCCCAGTCTTAGGCGCCTCAGTCAGGGAACTCTAGCTAGGGGGTGGTGAAGGAAAGAAGAAAACACAGCTATGTACAGTGAAGTTGTGATGGGGGGAGGGGTCCTAGGAGAAGGTTTAGCTAATCTCAGCGGGAGGTCTCTGCAGGTGAAGTCTCAGGCTCTAAGCATCTGGGAACAAAAAGCTGCAGTGTCTTTGCTCACACTTATCAATAATCCATGAACATTCATACTGGGATTCTTGAGAAAAGTTTTGCTGTATCTCTGAGACTGGCCCATATAGGTTAATGGCTGTGGCATTGGTCTTTAGAGTCCTTGACAGGCCACACCATGTAAAATTATACATTCCCTCAGGATTTCATTCACTCAGGGCTTCCCCTGCTCTCCACACTACTACCCCAAATACAATAATAAAAAATTTAAACAGGCTGGGTGGTGGTGGCGCACCCCTTTGAACCAGCACTCGGGAGACAGAGGCAGGTGGATCTCCATGAGTTCAAGGCCAGCCTGGTCTGAAGGGACCAGCTCCACATTTCGGCAGCCATAACAGCTTGTCTGACCTTGTCCTAGTCACTAGAAAGTCAGATCCCTGCCTCGTGGCAAGGAACCAATCAGAAATTACCTGGTGGAGCTATGCTTTACGGCTCTGGCTCTGGGTGTGCTTTACAGACAAGCGCACAGCAATGATGCGCAAAGCATAGCAACCACCCTGGGAGGGCCTATGGGCCATAACAACCAATTGGCAATCAACACAGGGCAAGTCCCCCAAGCCTGGAGGCACACCAATCCTGAGTCTCTGCGTAACCCTAAACACTCCCCTTACGCTGCCCTACAAGATCTCTCTGCAGCCGGTTGGAGCTGTCTTTGCTAGCCCTCCGCCATGGCGGGTGGGTGAAAGACCTGAGCTAACATGGGGTTAGCTCGTTAAACAACAATAAAGCCTCATACAGTTTGCAAGTTTTCAAATCTGCCTGGTGATTGGGGTGACTGTGGTCCTGGGCTGGGACCCCGGAGGCCTGAGTTTTCCTGGGGGTCTAACAGTTTACAATGAGAATGCCAGGATAGAATCCAAAGCTACACAGAGAGACCCTGTCTGGAAAAACAAAACAAAACAACAACAAAAAAAAAAAAAAAAAAAAAAAAAGAAGAAGCAAAGTCCCCTGAAGCAGTTTAGTGTGTGAAGGTTTAAATGAGAATGTTCCCATAGACTTAACTGATTTAAATACTTGCTCCCCCGTTGGTAGAACTGTTTGGGATGGATTAGGAAGTGTGGCCTTGTAGGAGGAAGTGTGTCACTGGGGTGGGTTTTGAGGTTTCAAAGGCTCACACTACTCACAGTCTCTCTCTCTGCTTCAAGCTTGTGGGTCAGATGTGAGCTCTGAGCTGCTTCAGAGCCATGCTGCAGGCTCTTCACTAGTGATGGTCATGGACTCACCCTCTGAAACTATAAGCCCCAATAAACTCTTCTATAATTTGCCTTGGTCACAGTGTCTTATTATAGCCACAGAAAAGTAGAGCATGAGAAACCAACAGCATCGGTTCTACTGGCAGCACTTAGAGCAAACATAAGTGTGCAGACACAAAGGTTCAGACTCTTGCTTACCTCACTGCCACTTGCTTCATTATGCTAAGACACCTGCCTGAGTGGAGACATGGGGAAGAGTACTGGGGAGGCAGACAGCCCACTGAAGCAGAAACTGGGCAATGGATAGCTGAGCTGACTGAAGACACTTTACTGTCTATTGCTGCTTTTACCACAGCACAAGTCATACTGGATACTTGATTTTGAGATGCAGATTACAATATTTTGCAGGAGCCACAATGTCGAATGTAAATATGGTGATATTTTGTTCATGCTGTAACAAAGCTTGTCTGAGGATCAGAGTGCAACACTAAGACATAGAGGCCAGGCAGTGGTGGCACACACCTTTAATCCCAGCACTCGCAAGAGATTGAATCTGTCTAGAAGAGAAACAGAGCTCACACAAAGGTGATTCCAGCACTTGGGAGGTGACATGGCTAGACAGAGGAATATAAGGTGGGAGGAGACAAAAGCTCAAGGCAGTCTGAGGATTCCTAGGAACAGATGCAGTCTGAGGAGCAGTCAGTCTCAGGATGCAGTGTGAGGACAGGATCACCCCCTTTGGTCTGAGCACTGGTAGAGGTAAGAACTCTAGTGGCTGGCCGCTCTGCTTCTCTGATATTTCAGCTTTCACCCCCTGACTCCAGGTTTTTATTAAGGACTCACATGTATTTGAAACTAAGAGATTTGTATATATTATAAATTTTTAAGTCTGGGGCCAGAAAGATAGCTTAATGGGTAAAGGTACTTACAGCATGCCCAATGACTTGAGTTCTATCTTGAGACATACACGTTGGAGGAGAGAACTGACTCCACCAAGTTATCCTCTAACGCCCAGATGTGCATCATGGCACTCGGACACAAAAACACATGTATACCTACCTATCTACCTCTGGGGCCAGAGATGACTCTGTGGGTAAAGGCTCGTTCGCTGAGCACTTGATTTCTCCACAGAACACACAAGGTAACAGGGGAACTGAGTCCTTCAAATTGTCCTCTTACTGTCACATGCATGCTATTCCATGTGTAATGTGTACACACACAAGGTAAAAACAAAAACAAAAATAAAGAAGGGCTAACAAGACAGTTCAACAGATAAAGGCATTTGCCCCCAAGCCTGAAAACTGGAGTTCAATTTCCCGAATCCACATGGTACGTACAGAAGAAAAGAAGCAATTCAAGCAAGTGTGCACACATATGAGACGGGTAAGGTGTTAAGAGCCATTTTACATTTGAAAGCCTACCACCACTAAGGGCCAACAACTAAAAAAGTTGTTACTGTTTCACTTCACAGAGGAGAAAACTGAACAGAGGTTTTCCATTTACTTAGGGTTACAGAGACAGCAAGCAGAAAGTCCCCAAAGCCAACCCTCAACTCTCCCAATAAGTTACAATGACACACAATAAAAATGTCACAATGGGTAAATGGTGACAAAGTATCACAATGGACAATATTCATATAGAAGAGTTTGGGAGCACTGGTATTTCATTCACAAATTCCTGAGTTTTCAAATGGCCACTATAAAGGAAGGACCTTTGTATTCACATAGAAAAACTGGAATTCATTTACAGAAACCTATTTTGCACTCCATTTTGGGGGAAAAGAATTTTATAAACATAGGAATGTCATAGGGCCTATACAAATGGTCTACGTAGAATTTAGTGGAATGCCTAGGCACCTCTAGGGACTAAGAAAAAGCACTCTTTATTCTCACATTCTCAATGAGATCCCCATTCGAACATGAGAATAAGCCCAAAATCAGACTCTGCCATCTCAAACACTCAGGTCTTGAATAGAGCTGCTAGAAAGGAGGCATGCATGTCACTTGGTATTTCTAATTGTTGGGATTTTTAATATGTTAAAAATCACCAAAAAAATGGAACCAAGTATTGACAGAAAGGAAGCCACAGGAAGACTGCAGTGAAGCTATAGATTAAGTGGACTGAATAAAAACCAAGGAACTTTTCTGAAAACTACCTTTCTTTTTTTGTGGGGGAGGAGGGTAATTTTACATATCTTGGATCATACCAGTAAGATTAAATAAAAAATATATTTAAATTTCTTTAAAGCCACAAAGAAAAAGAACTCACCCATCGAATACAAATATACTATTTTATTCTATGGGAATAGTTCTGTGGTTCCTGCAAAGGGAAAATCCAAAGACAGTTAAAGACCAAGGAACAGCAGGACAGACAAGCTCAGGTTCTGTTTGCTGATGCTTTTTCTCACCCTCCTGAGGGTGGGGAGTGTGACTTTACACAATTTTAACAAAATAAAAAGTAATTTGACACAACAAACAGCTACATTTATGAGGAATGACTGATGATCAACCAGTTTTAAAATTAGTTTAGGGGTCTGAAGGCCCCTGCACTAACATGCAGCTGAGGCCTTGATACAGTCATTTATCTGGGTAGTGATTCTCTTAAAAGATACATTTTTTTCTTTCTTGTATTTTATAACAATTTATCTACTAAGCTAACAGTATTTGTTTCTCATACAACTATAGATTCGAAATGTTAGTGTTTACACAAATCATAACTGATACAGCAGGACTGGACACCTGGTGTTTCTGGATGGTTTATTGGTGACTTATTAGACAGGCCAACTGCTTTCCGTTCAATCAAAGGAGGTCTGGAAGGAAGCAGTTCCCCATCAAAAATGACAAACACAGATGAACTTAACCATACAGACTGGGGCAGATTTACTTCTTTCACACAGTTCTTAGTAACAAAAGGGAGATTCGTTACAGGCAGAGGACAGAACCACCAAGTATACAATGTCAAAAGGCCCATTTAAAATTCTGTTGTATTTAAATGACTTATTTGTTTAAAAAACAAAATAAAACTTGCTATCCCCACCTAAAATATGGGACACAATGAAGTCTTTCAAGGTGATACTTTGGAAGAAGCTTATGACTTCTCTCAGTTCTGCTGTAAGCTCAAATTAACTTCAATTAAAGAAGCTCAGTAATTAGCCAACATTATTAAAAGCTTGACTCAATTTTTGTAGGGAAGAAACTGAGACTGGAGAAGAGGGAGTCAGTGTGATAATGACACACACATCTATGCCTTGCAATCCTCATACAACTAAGACAGCTAGAATCTGGAATAATGCTGTTAAGACCTTCTTAGCCGGGCGGTGGTGGCACACGCCTTTAATCCCAGCACTCAGGAGGCAGATACAGGCGGATCTCTGTGAGTTCGAGACCAGCTTGGTCTAAAGAGCTAGTTCCAGGACAGCCTCCAAAGCCACAGAGAAACCCTGTCTCGAAAAACAAAAATCGAAAACAAAAAAAAACAAAAAAAAAAAGAGAAAGACCTTCTTATGAATATGTAAATCATCTTGTACTCTAATCCCAAATCCCTAACTTTCAAGTTCCTTGGGGCAATAAGGTCAACTTCCAAATGCTTACATGGAAGCCTTCCCTACCACAATTCAGATAGCTGCATAATACTGTGTCTTTGTGGGATCACCCACGTTTGTCACAACTGTGGAAACAGATTATTCTGTTTGAAATGACAAGGGCCTCCAGAAACTGGTGCAAAAGGACAGGAAGAGTCACTCGGGAACAGGAAAGTGACACAATGGAAGAAAAGCTGCCATTGGGGAAAAACTGGAAACAAAAGGAGTGCCTCTCCATCTGTGCAGCACAGCTGGGGCTGACACAGCAGCAACAAAGGCCTGCACCCAAGAAGTGGGCTTTCTGCAAACAGTTCAGGACACCTAGGGTCTAATGTGCTCCACAGGTTTTCTGGGTACATAATTAGCTTGTGGAACATTATCCCTTTGCCTTCAATCACCCACAGCTGAGAAGGTAAGACCCTACACGAAAAGGGGCACACTAACAACAGCAGTGAAGGGCATTTCCCCTGATGTGAGGGGCCTCCAGACAAAGTACCAAAGGCTTCTATCCTTCACATAAGTGGGTTGGCAGTATAAATCAATCAAGACCACTATCTTTTTACAAAAAACATGAGTATTTTTATTGGATCTTCAAGGCTGAGTCCCAGTGTCCTCATCTGATGTCACTCTCAGCTCTGTACTGATTTCTTTCCTGACTTTCATGGACATCGTGCTCAAATAGCCAGGGTCTCACTCCAAAGCTACCCCTTTCTAACTAAGGTTACTATGGTAGAATTTTATACAACAGTTTTCCTTAAAAATATTCCATAATTTCTTATTCCCAAACAAAATAAGATTATGCACCACTCAGAAACTGGTTAGTCATCTGACCATGTCTACGGACTCTCCCTGCCAAGTCACTCACATTCCTCCCCTCGGGTTTCATTTACAGCCACACTGTTGCTCAGGAGCGGCCTGTTCTTCATGTCTTACAAGCAAGTCAAGAGGACTTGGATTTACACATCTTCCCGACAGCTGAGTGCATTCACAGCTTGGTGCATACCAATGCTCATGGAAATAGAAACCTTACTTCCATCTTAATCTGATAATTCAATATCAGAGTCTTCAGATTTGGCTTTGGCAAGTTCTTCATGTACCTCTCTCACCATGAGAATGCGTGTCAACATGGTGTCCAGGGTTCCAGGGTCTATCGGGAATGTGGAGTACCACATGGGACTATTAGGAACACAGGAGCGCTCAGGCTGAAGGTAGAACACATCATTCCTCTGCTTCACACTTTCAGAACTATCCACAGGAGGGGACAAACAAGACAAAAGAGAAAAAGGGAGGCTGAGATCAGAACACTGAAAATACACACCATTCTTTCTTACATAGTGTTTCTAAGCTTCTCCAACATGACTCACTTCCTAAGTAACAGCAAAACCAGAAGAGTAGGTAGATAGGGATACAGGCATTCTCCTATCAGGAGCAACCTATAACTGAAGTGGCAGTGGGTAGACTTTAATAATGAGAAAGCACAGCCGGGTGTGGTGGCAGACACCTGTAGTCCCAGGATTTAAAGGTGGAGGGGTAAGATTAGGAAATTCAAAGTCATCCTTAGTATAAATCCAGTTTGAGGCCAGCTTGGGGTACATGAAACCCTGCCTAGGGAGGAAAAAAAAGCCACAGCATAAATCACGTACTTCAGTTCAAATGTTGCTAGGAGCAGAGCATGTCAGTTCATGAAAATGAATCCTGAGATCACTTGATGTCATTATAAAAGTTCTCTTAGTATGTGTCACATATTCTAGTCAGAGATTCTTTAATTTTAAACTTTCCACTCTGAACTGAGTATGGCTAAGCAAGAGAGCATGCTTTCCATGGGGATTGGCCTGGTCAGACACCAGCTTTTTAAAATATAGGGCTGAATTTCTTTAAAGCCTCCCCCCTTATAGGTTTAGCAAAACCAAACCTCAGAACTTGTTTCCTACATAAAAATAAACCACTACAGACTAGGCTCCACAGCACTGCAAAAAATCAAATGAGATGTGATTTTTGTTTTTTAAAGAAATTTTGGGAGAAAAACTTACATAAGGATGGAGAAAATAGGAAATCAGAGGCAGACCCAGTGTCACAGGCCAATTGTGCTTCTAGTTCCCAAGAACTTGAAGTGCAAACTGTGCTGGATGAAGAATGCCTTGTACTCCGAGACCAGAAGGACCCCTTACCATTTTGACAAGTAAAACTCATAAAGCCGAACGGGACATCTCAGTGGGTTGTCGGTATTCTCTGCCATCTCCACACCCACCGGAGCCTCATCATCTTCATTCCGTTTCCTCTTGCCAATAGTTAGTTTATCTTGAGACAAAAAATAAATAAATAAATAATCAATCAAGTGTTTGTGTAAAAGAAATGTCAACACACCTAGTGATCTCTGCTGCACAACCAGAGACCCTGTCACTGCCTTTTTTCATTTATTTAACAATACTAACTGAGCTCCCATGTGCCAGGGAGCCTAAACACTATGCTTATCCTGTAACACATATGTTCCCCGTTTAAGAAAGAAGAGACCCTGGCAGAAGGGACAGTGCTGGGGGTATGTCTTCCTTTTGGACATTGCTTTATTAGTAGACTGGAGTAGGTACAAGGTTCATAAACCAAAGTAGAAAATAAGACAAAAAAGGGGTTCCATACATGTTTCTCCTCCAGAATGATTAGGAAGAGTAGTCCTCTTTCTAATGGACATATTTCCCCTCTGGGGCACTAGCACTGACTGAGTTCTTGCTCAAGTTCCTTCTACTTGTGTATTCTAAGAAATAACATCTTAGGAAAAGAAAATATCGGCGAAGTCAGCATCTGATAGGACAGGACTTGGTAGGGCTGTGCTCTCAGACAACACAGGGTACAGACATAGGAAGGAGGCTGCTGCTTATCCATCCATTCAGTCTAAACAAAGCTCTACTAGGTGGACTCGAGCCCAAGCCACTCGTGTGTGTTTGAGTACATGCACAACACTATACACACACATGGAGGTCAGAAGACAACTCTGCGGAGCTGATTCCCCCCCTTTACCTTTCATGGTAAATCAAATTTAGGTAATCAGGGTTAAGCAACAACCATTTTCACTTGCTGAGCCATGCTGGACCTACATTTTATTTTTTGAGACAGGCTTTCTTACTGACCTTCAGCTCAGTCATATGCTACACTGACTGTCCAGAGAACTTCAGGGATCCACCTGTCTCTGTCCCCTAAGTACTGGGGTAACAGACATACATTGTCATTTCTGGTTTTACCATGGTGCTAGGGATCTTAACTCTGATTCTCATGCATGCACATCAGACAATGTATACACTGAGCCATAACCCCAACCCATTTTCTTTTTATTTCTCTCTCTCTCTCTCTCTCTCTCTCTCTCTCTCTCTCTCTCTCTCTCTCTCTCTCTCTCTCTCTCTCTGTGTGTGTGTGTGTGTGTGTGTGTGTAGATAGGGTTAGAGATCCACCTGCCTCTGAATGCAGGGATTAAAAGCATGCATCACATGTAAAAGGGTTATAATTGGTCTAGATAATAAAAGCCGGAGTCAGATATAGAGGGAAATGCTGAGAAATGAGAGAGAAGCTTTATTTGTACAAGAAAGACATCACCACAACCACGCCCAGCCCCAACCCACTTTTTGAAGATTCCTTGGTTTTTATTTAATGTGTGGGTGTTCTGCTTGTTTTGAAGACTCCTTTATTTTTACTTCATGTGTGGGGGTGTTCTGCTTGCATGTATTTCTGTGCACTACCTGCATGCAGTGCCCAGAGGTCAGAAGACGGTGCCAGACCCCCTGGAAGCCGAGTTACAAACAACTGTAAGCACAGACAGTCAGGTACTTTAGTAATGATTTAACTTTAAAATGGAAGTAAGAAAATATATTGCTTTGGGGAAGAGGTTATGCTTTTGTTTCCATAGATCAAGATTGACAGAGATTAGGTTTGATCAGAGAAGACACCCCTACCCCTACCCCACCCCGAAAATCCTGGCTACAGACAAAGAAATAAAACTAAAGACAGGTACTGTATATTTTACCTGTTCAGACATAAATAAAAAAAAAACCATCTTCGGCTGGCTTATGTACAATGCACAGTCCATACATGTGTTAACGAAAATATGTATGTTACCTTTGAAAGTTTGTGTGTTTTCAGAGCAAAGGAAACACACACCAATGAAAATGGGTGGCCCAGGTGATACAACCTCTCAAACTGCCTCTGTTGGGAGTTTTGTCAGAGTTCTACATCCAGAACAGCTTCAAGGCTGGTGGTTGAGATGGTCCAGCCTCACAGACTATTATAGCCAGGACTGCAGATAAGCCTTGTGCTTTCCCACTGCACAGAGGCTGGACAACAAATGCCATGGCTGTTTCTCCCAGGACTTGATGATTATCTCAATTTTCTCAGGTTCCCTAAAGATGCCTTCGCCCACAGACAGCAGGAAGCAGTATAAAAACCATGATGCTCACATTCCCAAGAGGTAGGGTGGGTGGTTTTTAGTCATTTGATGGGTTATGGATGTTTGTCATCATTTACGGGGGTTGGTTGAAAATTGTTATTGGTCACGATCAGGGAAAAGGCTAAAAAAAGGAAATTAGATTCAAGGATCTCTTCCTAAAATGAAAAAGGGGACACAGTACAGAAATGATGGGATAAAAGGGTGTTTGAAAAACCACTAGTCTCATATATTTTGATTAGTATGGAATTTTGTATACTGATACAAATTTAAGGTTATTTTTGTTAAAACATACTGTACATATATTTCTATTCCTACTAAGGTATTGTATCTGTGCAGTTCATTTAACAATATAATGTAGGGCTGGACAGATGGCTCAGAGGTTAAGAGTGCCGGCTGCTCTTCCAGAGGTCCCGAGTTCAATTCCCAGCAACCACATGGTGGCTCACAACCACCCGTAATGAGATCTGGTGCCCTCTACTGGTGTGCCGATATACATGGAAGCAGAATGTTGTGTACATAATAAAATAAAATAATTAAAAATAAATAAAAATAAAAAAATTTAAGAAAAAAACCAATATAATGTAAATTTCTAGTCCTTGAAAGTTATTATTACAAACTATTTAGGATAAAAAAAAATCAAACCTGCAGTCATGTTATGTTTTCAAGGTCAAACAGGTATTTTAGATAGGTGGTCTTCAAACACTTCAAAGTTCTACAGAATCTGGCATTTAAAATATATTAATAATCTGAGGCTTTTCATGACAGTGAGACATGTCTGCTTCTGACTGTGCCAATTTACTTCAAAAAGTAAATGATGGGCACTGAAGAACCTTCATATAGAGTTTGCTTTCTTTATGGCAAAAGCTAGCCATTTGGGCAAGAAACTGACCTTGACTCAACTGCTAACAGTGTGTTGTCCAAATTAGACAAGCAGGACACAAAATAAGGCAACTGCTGAACTTGTCAAAACAAGGTAGGGCAGTCCTTCAAACTTCCTGCTTCATGTTAAGTCTAAGGTATTTTAGGCCCATAGGCTGAAGATGGATACCCCAACATTACAAAGGAAGTTTGGGGTGACTGTCCAGGCAGCCAAATGTCTCTGCTGTTTCTTAAGTTTTGGAAGTTGCTTGCTCGGCACTTCCTGTTCACTTAGGTAATGTTATAATCTTCTGGGATCTTTGATGGAGTTGAAGACTAGACAATTACAGTTTTCCTTAGTAATGATAGAAGGTAAATTAGGTATAGAACTTTGGACTCATCAAGATAGGATCAATAATAGAATATTTTCTCTGAATATACCAAATACAAATGGAGCGAACATTGTAAATATAGTTCTTACCTGATAACTATCCTTACTGCATATGGTTGTATTACGTTAGAGTTAAAACATTTTATTTTTATTTTGAAAAAAAGGGAAGAAATGTTGTGGAATATTCCTTTACACTGTGTGAAGATGTGTCACTGTGACTAGTTTAATAAAGAGCTGAATGGCCATTAGGTAGGTAGGAAGAGGTTAAATGGGACTTCTGGGCAGAGAGGACCTGGAGAATAAGAAAGGCAGAAAAGCCAGCCAGATGCGGAATACAGCAGGATGGGCAGTACAGACTAAAGGTAACCAAGCCATGTAAAAGAACGAAGATAAAAAATATGAGTTAACTTATTATAAGAATTAGTTGGGAATGAACCTAAGGTAGGGCCAAGCTTTCTTAATTGATAATGTTTCCGTGTCATCATTTGTAAGCTGGTGACCCCAAGGGAAGTTCAACTACAGGATCAATTGCTCTAAGCCACTGAGCCATCCCTCAAGGCCCCTCCCCAGCCAATTTTCATAATCACTCTTGACAAACGGTTTAGGATTCTTTCTCTCCAGCTACCTGTATTATTGTTTTAAAACAAATTCACTTTAGCTTCCTACAGAGAAATGCCTTGTAAGTTATGTAAAAGAGTTGAACTTAGGGCTGGAGAGATGGCTCAGAGGTTAAGAGCACTGGCTGCTCTTCTAGAGGCCCTGAGTTCAATTCCCAGTAACCACATGGTGGCTCACAACCATCTGTAATGAGATCTGGTGCCCTCTTCTGACCTGTAGGCATACATGCAGGCAGAACACTGTATACATAATAAATAAATAAACCTTCAATGAAGGTTAAGATTTAAAAAAAAAAAAGTTGAACTTATTATCAACACCCAAACAAAAGAAGCAATATTAACTGACTACCTCTCACTTACTCAACTATTATCACCTACAAGTACAAAGCAGACCATCAGGAGGAAAAAGATTGCTGAAATCCCAGTTCTTAGGAAGCTGAGAAAAGTGTGTTGCTTCAGGACTGAGGCCAGCTTAGGAAATACAACTGAGTTCTAGGCCAGCCTGGGATACAATGTGAGATGCTTTCTCAAAAAGCAAAAACAAAACAAAACTTGGTAATATGGATAGGATGCACAAAACACTATTAATAGATTTTAGGTTCAGAAAATTTAATGTTTCACATTTCAAGTATGTACTTTATTCTTAAAAGTTGTATCTCAATTTGGAGAACTTGATATTGGTAAAATTTAAGAAATTTCTTTGTGTATATTTGTAATATATGAGCATGATGGCTAATAGCTATAACGCCAACACTCAGGAAGGCTGATTCAAGAAGATTATGAGGTCAAGGATAGCCTAAGCTATTACATAGTAAGACAAGGCTCAAAAAAACAAAATCAAACACAGAAAGTTTAATATCTAGTTCTACAATAGCATCATTATTTTTCAGACATTAAAGATTTTTTGAAACACATGACCATAATATACTTACTGAAAATGTCATTGCTGACCTAAGCCTACCATAGATAAAAGCAGTCTGCTTTAGGGCAGCTTCTAAGTTCCTTTAGAATTTTAGAACTGATTAAAAGATGCTAATTCAGGGCTGGAGAGAAGGCTCAGCAGTTAAGAGAACTGACTGCTCTTCCAGAGGACCCCAGTTTGATTCCCAGCACCCACGTGGCAGCTCACAACTGTCTCTAACTCCTGTTCCAAGGGCTCCAACAACCTCATATACAGACATTCATGCAGGCAAAACACCAAAAATAAATTATAAAAGATGCTAATTCAAACAGGATACTCCAGTCAAAAGCAAAAGCCCAACAAGCTAAGCCCAAAAGCTAAACAAGTTTCATTTAACTGACAATTACTGACTAGTACTTGTAAGTCAGTGACCTCATCACCATGGTTACATATGGAAATTCCTGGTAAGTTTTACATGTAGGCTATTTGGGATCAACCCAGTTAAATCAGGGGGCTCTACCCAGTTAAATCAAAATTTCTAACTTAAAGACAATAAAAGTCTTGAGGCAGAGTCCTCTCATTTTAAGAGCTTTTAACCTAACTTGAAAACAGAGACTTTTCAAACATTAAAAGCAAGTTGCAGTGTGTTCTCCATGTCTACAACGAACTCCTGACCCTCTGTGATAACTGTCTTAGCCTTGCAAACAGAAACCTCATCTACCAGCAACACACCTGGCTCTGACTCTTGCTTCTGTAAAGGCGGGAAGAATCTCAGATATGTCATCTTGGTGCTGTATTTCAGAGTCCTGGTCCGTCTCATCACATGGGCAAAGGAAAGCTTCAAATGCTCAGTAACATTCTTTAGTTGGAAGTATTTGGTATTGAAAAAAAGGAGGGTATTTAACAGGACAATTGGCGAGTAAGCTCCCAGCTGTTTGCACTCCCACAAATGCTCTTCTTCAATTCGAGAGAACATGTAACCTAGACAAGGTGGGAAGAACAAAGCATTATGTGATCTCTCAAATCCCACAGAAGGAAGGAACACAGAAAGAGAACGACTGAACATTGCTCTCTCCCACCTCTTCTTTATACAGGCAGAGAGAAGCAGCACCAGGAAAAATAAGGCAGAGGACTCCAATCAGACAGATACAAGCACTTTCCTGAAAACAGCGGTTACCTTTCATGAGGAGGCCATTTGTTCTGAACAACTTTTTGTGGCAGAAAGCAAAGAGCCATAGACAGTTTTTATTTATAGGTATATTACAATTTTATGTAATTTCTCTATCACAGGATATTTTCTTTAAAGTTTGCAACCATTAAAAAACACAAAATACTTTTGGCTCATACTATAGAACAAGGACACAGGCCAGATCTGATCCATGGAAAGTTAACCAGCTCCTGCCCAGAACATCAAGCAGTTCCATGTATTTAGCCACAGTCACTGAGGAATACTCACTGACTGACCTCACTCTCATTCTTAACTGGCATTAACAGCCATGCTCCTTGGACTTACTAGAATCCGTATGAGAAGCAAGGTCTTAAGGAACTGTACTGTTCCATGTGCCTGGTTCTCCATGCCCCTTAAATTCAGGTCTAACCCAATACTCTCTCCTCAATCCTCTCTACTATTGCTTCTGTATTCCATTCTTGGGAGATCATCCATGAACATGACTTTACTACTTCCAAATCTATGTTTTAAGCCTCCTCTCTGTTAAGTACATCAAACCACCATGTGGCTCAGAATGTTTCAATGGTGCTACAGAGCCACATCAAGGACACAATCCTGGTTATATACTAACTTCTCGAATGACACCGGGCTAAAGAATTCAAGGATAAGAACAAGCACAAATGTTCAGCGCACACTGAGAAAGGTCATCTGTGCATGGGTAAATCAGTGGCAACTAGCATGCAGCTTTACTGACACTACCAGACAAAACCCTTCTAGAAACTTAAGTATAACTGAATGTAAATTTTTTAGTTGTTACTACCTCTATATACACTGTATGTTAGTTTAACACATTAACTGTTCAGAGTGTATTTTACTAAAACGTTCAACAATAAATCCAAGACTTTCTTCTCAAAAACTCAACTGTATTACATCAGGACAGATTATATTACAATATATAAAAATTTTTAAAAAGCAATTTATGAAAGCATATCATAAAAATAATTCAAAACAATCTCCTTACCATTAGGAAGTATCGTAGGCTCCCATATTTTCAAGAGTTTGGTAAGTTCAATCATAAATCTGGAATAGGGCTCCGTAAAAATGTTATCTATTCTACCATTTTCAAACAGGTACTAAAAGATAAAAGAAGTAACACACAGTAGTATAAAAAAAAATATCAAGAGTAGAAAGCATTGTAAGACATGGTTTCACCCTTAATGGAATCCTTTGTAATGCTGTCCATCCTGAGCAGCTTTTAAGGACTTTACTGTAAGTTAAAATACCAGAGTTCAAGTCCAAGGCTCTCTACATAAAAACTGGCCATTGTCCTTGGAGAAGTAAACTTCTTTTTATAACAGTGGTGTGGGTGGTACAGAATAAATACTAAAAGCAGGAGTCCAGAGCAGCAGATAAGATCACTTACTGCTCTTGCAGTGGACCCAGATTCTGTTCCTAGAACCACATAGCAGTTCACAATCATCTCTAACTTGAGTTCCAGGCAATCCAATGTCTTCTTCTGACCTCTGTGGGCTCATGCGCAAACAGAGAGCACATACACTCAGGTGCACACATACATATATAAAATAAATACATATAAATGAGCAAACTTTCAGGCTGGAGAGACAGCTCAGCAGTTAAGAGCATTGGCCGTTCTTCCAGAGGACCCAGGTTTAATTCCCAGCACCCACATAGTGAATCAAACTGTCTGTACCTCCAGTTCCAGGGATCAGACACCTGTTCTGTCTTCCCTGGGCACCACACATGCACACAGTGCATAGATATCTATGTAGGCAAAGTACCCACTACATTTTAAAAAACAGGGGGTTGGGGGGGAGGCACCTCATGGTGGGGTGGGAGTCTAGAAAGATGGCTGGCTACTCTTGCAGAGGGTCTGGTACCCACATGGTAGTTAACAAGTCAACTCTAGTTCCAGAGTATCCAACACTCCTGTCTACCCCCCCCATGGACATACTACATGCATATGGTACACAATCATTCATACAAGCAAAAACAAAACAAAAACTCCTCATAAACATAAAATAAAACCCTCCAACTCAGCTCTAAACTCTTTGAAAGGTTTTTTTTTGGGGGGGGGAAGGGGGAGAACAAGGTCTTTCTATATAGCCTTGGCTATTCTATAACTCGCTATGCAGACAACAGTGAGAACTCACAGAATTCTACCTGCCTCCCAGTGCTGGGATAGTAAGCCCAGACTGAAAGGGTCTACTATTAATATCATTAAATAAGAAATAAAGAAATGGCATAGGACTGGTCCAGACCCCTAAATGTGAGTGTCAGTGAGGAGGCCTTGGCAATCTTTGGGACTTCTGGTAGTGGACCAGTATTTATACCTAGTATATGAATGGACTTTGGTGTAGGGAGCCGTCCCTGCATTCTCCATTACAATGATGGCGCCTGCAGGCACTGAATGTAAACAAGATTATTGCACAGGCGCTGGGTAATTTTCCATTCCTTGATCTCTGCCTATTCCGTGGCGTCATATGGCCTGATGAGCTGAAGCCAATCATAGGGTGACACGTCCCAGGCGGCGGCTGCCAGCCTTTATTAGGGGACGGGATTCTTGGCTCGGGGTCTCCGCTCTGGTAAGCTTATGCTCTCCTCTCAAGATGCATTAAAGCTTTACTGCAGAAGGATCCGAATGTCCTGTGTGGTTCTTGCTGGCGAGACTATCTCGCGGGACACTTTGGGAGCCCATTCCACATAGAGGGATACTCCTCTCAGCCTAGACACACGGGCGAGGTCCTAGGCCCTGCTCCAAATGATATGACAGACTTTGGAGATCCCCTTGGAAGGCCTCACCTTCCCTGGGAAGCAGAAAGGGAATGGGATAGGGGGTTAGTGGGGCTGGGCTGGGGAGGAGGGGAGGGACAGGGAACTAGGATTGGCATGTAAAACAAGCTTGTTTCTAATTTAAATTTAAAAAATAGAAAAACAAAAGAATTAAAGAAATGCTTGGATAACAGTTAAAAAGGTACTGAGGGTGTAGCTAAGATACCAATTAAGAGTATAATAAAGGATTATCGAAGAATACAAGGTAGCTAGCATTCAGCTCTTTAAGGACTTATTTTTATTTGTGTTTGGGTGCATATGTGCACATGTGAGTGCAAGTGTCCACACAAAGCAAAAGTGGGTCTGCTTCCCCTAGAGCTGGGGGTCATAGGTGGTTGTAAACTACCTGATATAAATGTGGGGAACCGGCCAGGCCCTCTGAGACAGCAGGAAGACTTGCTGAGCCATCTCTAGCCTGAACACAGACTATTTTTAAGGTATTTCTCACATCCATTACAACTTCTTATATCCCTGGTTATGTATAAGCTACAGAAAACTATTTCCATTTATATTTTTCCTAGTCAATAACTAGTTCCCAACACTTCAGTACTATTTGAATCAGGCCTTTTAAACGGCAGCTTATGATCTTACTTGCCTGATTAGTTTTTGTTATTAGATATTAGCTATTTTTTTCTTTCTTTTCCCCACAGTGTTAGGGACTGAATCCATGCCTTGTTCATACAAGCACACTGACCACTGAGCTCATCCCACAGCTCCTGCTTTTCTTCTTTTAACAAACTAATTTTCCGAAGATTAAAACATAGTTGAAAGGATTACTTAAATTTAGCTAACAAAGCCAACTACTAGTGAGATGTAGAATATTTTCATCTTCCCAAATACATACTTTTAAATACATTAATACATGTAAAATTAATGGTTTTAGACATGTCTTCACTCTGGGTAAGGAATGAGATAAGAATGCTGGTGCCTGCCACTCCTATACAACACTGTATTGCAAGCCCTAAGCAACACTATGCCAGAGAAAAATGAAAACCATTCACACAAGAAATGGCGTCAAACGTTATCCTACTTGCAGATGACAGGACACATATGCACACTTAGAACAAACAAGTAGTTAGAGCTAACATGCAAGCTCAGCAGATAGTAGGATATAAACACAGACCCTTTTCCGCTGAAATATCATCAAACAATTCAAAAAGGAAATTAAAAAAACAAAAAATGTCTATTTATAGTAATATAAAGAGGGACTGGAGAGACAGTCCAGCATTTAACAGCATCAGCTGCTCTTCCAGAGGTCTGGAGTTCAATTCCCAGCAACACATGATGACTCACAGCCATCTATAGTGGGATATAATGCCCTCTTCTGGCATACAGGCATACAAGCAGATAGAGCACTCATAAAATAAATATTCAAAAATGATATCATAATGAATAAAATACTTAGACTAGAGAATGGATATATGAGAGAGAGACAGAGAGAGAGAGAGAGATTGAATGCTCCAAAGATCTTTAATTCCCCCTTCTGTCCTTCATGGACATTAAACTCCGAGGCACAAACCCATCCTTAGATGAATACATATACACACAACTAAAAAAAAAATTGTTAAAAAACAAAAAACAACTACAAGCTGCAACTGAATGTAAAAACTATAGAAAACCTAGAAAAATGGAAAGAAACTAGAAGACTGAGATTTGATCAGGTAACAATATTCTCCAAATAATTTGTGCATGCAACATAGCCCAATCAAATCAAAATGGCTGTATTAGGGGATGGGGACAGGCAGCATAAAGGAAAAAGCCAATATTATAGTTCATATGGAATTTCAAAGGATTTTTGGGGGGTTAGAGGACAGGGTCTCATTACGTACCTCTGGCTGGCCTGTAACTCACTATGTAGACCAGACAAGCCTCAAACCCACAAAAATCCAATTGCCTCTGCCTCCTAAATGATGGGATTAAAGGTGTGGGCAAATATATGCCTATAATCATTGGAGACAGAAGGAGGAGGAGTTAATGTCAACCTCAACTATATAATGAATTACAGGTCAGCCATAGAGACATGAAACCCCTTCTTAAAACAAGGAAAAGAACAAAAACTGGGAAAATGGGCATGGAAGCCAAAAAGTAAACTCATTAAAATAATGCAAATTAAATATAGTAGTGCAAAAGAAATGGGGATGACTCCTGCTGCTAAGGCAACAAATCTAGATGTAATGAGTGTTCTCAGAATCTCATCACAGAGGCTGAAGAGAGAGCTCAGTGGTCAAGCTCTTACAGAGGACCCAGGTGCAATTTTCAGCACCCACATGACAGTTCATAACCACCTCCAGGTTCAGGGGATCAGATGCCTTCTTCTGGCCTCCATGGGCACGAGGGACACACATGGTGCAAAATACTCACATTTTTTTTTTTTTTAAATCCTCATTGCTTTTTACGTGGGTTCTGAGAATCCAAACTCAGGTTCTCATGCTCATGCAGCATGCACTTTCAGGACTGAGCCTTCTCTCTCCAGCCTATTGCTAGTATTCTAGGTTCATTCAAGCATCATCCATAGTAACCAAATTATGAAGTCACTACTATCAGGTATGATGTCACAGTGATGAGAAAAGTTAATTAATATAGTGCCCATAAGTAGATGGAATGAAATGTGGTACCTATATACAATGCAGTATTATCAGCCTTTTTAAAAAGGGGTATGTTATCATTTTAAGGAAGTAGTATGGATAGGCTAGGCCAATATTATACTAACTAAAATATGCTCAGTGCAGGAAGACAAACACAAAATGTTCTCATTTATATGAAGCATCTAAAACTGTTGAAATGTGGATATGCAGTCAGTCAGAGCAAGATGTTCTGGAGTGTTATGACACAGAGGAGGGGATACAAATAATAGCAATGTGCTGTACATTTCAAAAGATGGGAAGAAAAAAACAAAACAAAAGCCAGAAAGAAGTCTCAGGAGGTAAAGATGCTACCTGTCAAACTCAGTCACCTGAGTTCAATCCCAGGAACCACACTGTAGATGGGTCTCTACAAAGTGCAAGACTGCATGCTTGCCCCTGAATAAATGAATGTTCTTTTAAAAAGAGGGAAAAGAGAGGATTTTAATGTTTGTACCATGAGGAAATGATAAACACTTTAAAAGGTAGTACACATGTACACAGACGCACTTCTCTCTCCCTTTCTCTCTCAGACAGTCAGTCAGTCAGACAGAGCAAAACAAAGCAAAAATATTAACAAGGACCTGGAGATATAGGTTCAACAATTAAGAGCACTTAATATTCTTGAAACAGACATGGATTCTGTTCCCAGCACCCAAATAACAGCTCACAATTATTTATAACTCTAGTTCCAGGGGATTGACCTGAACCCCCCATCCCCTTCTAATTTCTTGTGCACAAGGCATGCACATGGTAACAGACATGTGGGTACTAGAAATCAAACACAGTTCCTCTGGAAGAGCAGCCTGCGTTCTTAACCGCTGAGCCATTTCTCCAGACCACAAGTACTTTTTTCTTTTTGGAGACAGGTCTCTCTATGTAGTCCTGGCTGTCCTGAAACTCAGAGATCTTCTTGCCTCTGCCTCCTAAGTGCTGGAATGAAAGTTGTGTGCTATTCCAATGAAACAAACAAACAACAACAACAACAAAAAAAACCCAACTTGGTTAAGAACAGGAAGATTAATACCACCCAGAGACAATAACCATTGCATAATTTTTTATTTCAACTTCTTATGAATTCACATCAATATGTTATTATGTAATAATAAACATATGCTCAATTTTATGATTACCCACTATTTACTTAACTCTCACATTTGGTGAGCATGAACTATACCCAGTAACTTTATAATCTTGTCAGAACTCCAACTGTGATGAATGATTTTTGATTTATGACTATGTAACTATCCCCAAACTTGTAATCCTTCTGCTTCACCAACTCCAGTACTAGGATTGTAGAAGCATGAATCAAATGAGTCCTAGCCAGACAGAAATGCTTAAGAGATACTAAATAAAAATTAGAGAAAGGAAAAAAAAGTTGCTGTAGACTTGAGTATATGTAGTGTGCATTGCCTCCAGCTGCTAGAATTCTCATCTTGTGGCACTCTTATGAAAAACTTATCTTTGTACCCATTAGTTTACTCTGTACTTTAAAGTGCAAATAAAACATTTACATGTGCAGATACAGTCACCTTAGTTGCTATTTATGCCCCTTTTGCTCATTTAACCATAAAATACACAATGCCCCACCCCATTTCTATTATTTTACCAACAGTCTCAGTTTAGTTTACAAAGGCTATATGCTAAGACTTTTAAATAGGGATAGCTATTCACTAAGGAAAAAGTTGAAGATAATACAAATGACAGAATACATGAACTTGGAACAATTCACAAGTTATCTCAGATGATGAAAACCACAGTCAAATTTATAAGTTATTGAAAATGATACCTGCTGAATTCCAAGGCACAAGTATAAGATACTGTCTGGGTCATATTTTTCACCATTTGGTCTCCGCACCTCTTGGATAAACTGGCATAATCCTAAACTCAATTCAGAAAAAGTGCAGGATAGAATATCTTCCTTCAGCTTCACAGGGCGGACTGTGGAAAGAAAGAACATATCTGAAACATTAACTTGCAGAAATGCAGTAACACTATTGTTCACTGAATCAACACCAGTACCACTGTGCCCTAAACACTGTACTGGATCAAAGTAATTGTAAACCAAGCATGACAGCACATATCTGTGGTCCCAGTTCTCAAGAAGTTGAGGCAGGAAGACTCTGAGAGCCAGGCTAGCCTAGGCCACACCGAAAAACCCTGTCTCAAAATCAACCAAACAACCAAATTATATATCCTAACCTCAGGTTTCCCGCCCCCCCCCCCAAGTATAGAAATAAAGATAGCTTACTGAATATGGTGCAAGAGGTACTATGACAGAAGTTTTGTTTAACTAGGACTCTATGAAAAACAAAAGAAGCCAGTGGTGCATGCCTTTAATCCTAGCACTTGGGAGGCAGAAGCAGGCAGATCTCTTTTAAGTTCAAGGCCAGCCTGGACAGCAAATGCTAGGACAGCCAAAGCTATGTAGTGAGAACCTGTCATGGGGGGGGGGGGGAGAGAAAGGGAACAGGAGAGGGGGAATGGGGGGAAAGGGAGAGAGAGAGAGAGAGAGGGAGAGGGGGAGAGGGGGAGAGGGGAAAGGGAAAAGGAGAGGGAGGGAGAGAGGGAGAGAGGGAGGGAGGGAGAGAGAGAGGGAGGGAGAAAGAGAGAGGGAGGGAAGAAGAGGGAGAGGGGGAGAAAGGGAGGGAGGGAGGGAGGGATCAAATATTGAAGAGTCTGAAGGAAGCAATCCTAGGGCCAGACCACAAAATATGAAGATTTAAAAGACAGGCCAGTAAAGAAAGCAAACTTCATGATGCAAGAGATTTCCCAGAGACCATTCCATAAATATTCAGCCTGGAGTAGCTGCAGCAGGCAGAATGCATAAGGCCCTGCATCAATCTCAGGCACCAAATAAAAGTGACATGGTGGCATGTGTCTGTAATCCCAGCACTCAGGAGCACAGGCAAATCGGGAGTTTAAGGACAACCTTGGCTACCTACCTACAGAGTTCAAGGCCTGCTTCAGAAATGAAATCTTATCTCCAAACTGGAAAACACTATACTGTACTTACCTCTGAAGAATGCAAAAAACAAACAAACAAAACAAAAACAAAAACAAAAAAACCTGCCATGGCATACTAGTAAAGAACCACTGGTATATAAAAGGAACCACTGGTACATAAAAGGCATCAGGAAGATCCACAAAAGAAATGCTGCTTAACTTTCTTTTTCTCAGAACTTCCTATAGACTATGCCATTTCAAATGCCATAAAATACTATGTGAGGATACAGTACTGCTGTTGCTAGGCAACTAAATGAAATGGTTCAGAGAAACTGGGGAACAGGAAGAAAATAAGAACAAAGTAAGGCCAATCATAGTGAGTTTCATGTCTCATGCAAAGATTTTGAAGAAAATGAAAAACTACATTTCCAGGAGGGGAGTTATCTGTTTGTATAGATCCCAATAGAATGTGTTTTGGATTATGAACTTTTCATTACTGCTCTTCTGCATTTCAACAGTCTCACACTGATACACCTGGGATGCTCCTGTATTGGTTCTGCACAAGGCAAGGGAGAATCCTGGGACCATTCTTGCTCTTTTTACCCCTATATTCATCATCATGTCTGTTAAGTAACAGATACTCTGTAGCACTCTGTAGACAAATGAGAAGTAGAAATGGTGGATAGCCCTGGTGACATAACACTGATACTTGGTAATCTAAAACAATATTACCAGACTACTTTTGTGGGTTTTTTTGGGGGGAGGGGGTATTTTTTTCAAGACAGGGTTTCTCTGAATAGTCTTGATTGTCCTAAAACTTGCTGTATATACTAGGTAGGCCTCGAACTCAGTTCTGCCTGCCTCTGCCTCTCAAGTGCTAGGATTAAAGTTGTGAGCAATCACTGCCCAGCTATCAGTCTACTTTCACTCCTACAATTTTCCATGAACATTTTTTTTTAAAGTTGGGGTTTCACTAAGTTGCCAAGGGTAGTACTGAACTTGTAAGCTCAAATAATCTTCCTACCTTTGCCTCCAAATAGCCAAAGATACATGAACTGTATCTGGCACTGCACCTGGATCAATGTTTCTTCAATAAATAGTGCTACGTAACAGCGGAATGGTTACAGGCACAACCTCCAAACAACAGGGTATTTATAGAACCTTAAGAGCAGAAATGTAGCACTTGATTGGAGGGACTGTGAATCATCACAACACAGAGCAGCAACTGCCTATTCTGATGAGAACTTGTATACTCCAAGACCAGCAAACAGACTACTACCAACAAAAGCCAAAACCTGAAAGTCACCCATTTTTAAGAGAGAAGGTGTAGCTGGAAACTCTCAAACCAACCAAAACCAAAACCAATAAATGAATTAGCAATAAATGGAAGCTTATGCAAATGTGATTCAAAGGGGCCACACTCCATCCCAAGCAGACACCAGAACTTGGCAGTGTTGTTCATGTGGTTCTGCCTTTAGAGTCATGAAGGATAAGGAATGAAGGGACTATGGAATCATCCTCTGTTGTTACAGAGAGCTGCTGAGGCCAGGCATGTGGCAGGGGATTCCCTTCCTTGAGTACTAACTAGAAAGACCACTTTGAGAAAGCGTGAAAGCAAAAGCTGGATTGCACTGGACAGCCCCATATATTGGAGATGCTAGAGCCATGAGATAGCTACCAAGGATAGCTACAGACAAAGAATGAAACAGCCCAGAAGAAAAGCTAAAAGGACGGAGCCATCTAAAAAACCTTTTGACATCAGACATACAACTACAGGATTCAGAGTTTGCCCTGCTGGGTTTTGGTCTTGCTTTGGTTCAGTATTTCCTCACTATGCCCCTTTTCCTCCTTCTTGGAACATTAATAAATACTCTGTATCAATGTACATTAGAAATATATTGTAACACAAAAAACAAAAGACCCAGAGACTGATATTGTGGTTCAAGCTTTAAGTTGAAGACCATAGAAGAAAAGCAGCCAAGCCAGTAGATCTTACCTCTACCAAGCTAAAGGGAATCCTGTCTCCATGAATCCTCAGAGGCAAAAGCTCTCAGTTCCTGTCTCCTCCTGCCTTTTATTCCTTTCTCCGCCCAGCCATATCACTCCTGTCTCCAGCTTCCTAGTCCTGGGATTAAAGATGTGTGGTCCCAAGTGCTGAGATCACCTATGTGTGAGCTATTTCCTTCAGGACTGGATCAATCTTGTATAGTCAGTGTGGCCTTGAACTAACAGAGTCTACCTCTTATTCCTGAGTTCTGGGATTAAGGTGAGTGCCACCACTGCCTAGATAGCTAGTATGGCTGCTTGGATTAAAGGTGTATATCTCTACTGCCTGACTTCTATAGCTTGTGGCTGGCTTTGCTTTCTGAATCTTTGGGCAAGTTTTAATAAATCATAAATAATATATCACCACAGTACATAATTTGCTTTCTGATTTCACAGGTTACAGTTAAGAGGCTGCCTTGAGTCTCACAAGCCTTTGGACTTTGAAACAGTGTTGAGACTGTGAAAGACTAAGAAGACTTTTCAAGTTTGACTGAATGTATTTTGCATTATGATATGGCTACAAGCCAATGGGGTACAGGGAGTGGCATGTGGCAGTTTGAATGAGAATGACCCCTACAGGCTTATGTATTTAATTGGTCCCCATTTGCTGGTACTATCTCTAAAGCACTATGTGGTG
Organism: Cricetulus griseus; assembly: GCF_003668045.3. Classification (NCBI taxonomy): domain Eukaryota; kingdom Metazoa; phylum Chordata; class Mammalia; order Rodentia; family Cricetidae; genus Cricetulus; species Cricetulus griseus. Next base: position 26,168,174 of record NC_048595.1, on the reverse strand, counting down.
TGGCCTTTTTGGACAAGGTGTGTCACTGGGGGCAGACTTTCAAAACACTCATGCCATTTTCGGTTAGCTCCCTCTGTGGTTGTGTCTCTAGATGTAAGCTCTCTGCTCCTGCTAGCCTGGTTCCACACTGCCCACTGTGTTGGTCAAGGACTCTAACCCTCTGAAATGGTAAACCCCAAATTAAACTCTCTTTTATTATATAGAGGAAAGTTACAACAAACATGCGCATCCATCATGATTCTAGCAATATAAAACACAAAGTAGCAAAAAGCAAATTACAAAGCTAAAATTAATCTATATTAGCATCTCAAAACAGTGAAAACTTATGAAAGTCTAAATCCACACTGTTGCTGCATTTGAATTACTTTACTCCAAAATAGCTAGAAGTGAAATGAAACAACCATTAAAAGCCATATGGATCCTGGGGCTGGAGAGATGGCTCCACAAATAAAAGCACTTGTTCTTGCAGAGTGCCTAGATTTGGTTCAGAGCACTGATATGGTAACTCACAACCATCTGTAATTCTAGTTCTGTGGCTCTTAACCTTCTCTTGGAACCACCTCAGCTACCAGGCCCATATGTGGTGCATGTACATAAATGCAGGCAAAACGCTCATACACATAAAATAAATCTTAAAAAATTTCTAAAGCTAGCCAGGAAGTGGTGCTACATGCCTTAATTACAGCACTCGGAAGGAAGAAGCAGATAGATCTCTGTGAGTTCAAGCCACCATGGTATACAAATTGAGTTCCAGAACGGGCTCCAAAGCTACACAGAGAAACCTTGTCTCAAAACAAAACAAAACAAATTCTATCTTGATGATAGGCAACATTCCGATAGAAGCACCAAGTCTTTTCTTGGTATTTTTTATGCAAAATATCATAAAATTCTTAGAGTGTTTGATACAGTTTACCATACAGAAAGAGAACTCAAGCAGATTATCTGGAATCATTTGTAAGCTTAAAAATAAAATTCCAGGGGCTGGAGAGATGGCTCAGCAGTTAAAAGCACTGATTATTCTTCCAGAGGACCAGGATTCAACTCTCAGCACCCACATGGCAGCTCACAACTGTCTGTAACTCCAGTTCCATAGGACCTGAAACTCATGGCAAAACACTAATGCATATAAAATAAAATTTTAAAAAAATAGAGCTGGAATGGAATATTAAAAAAAAACATTAAAAACAAAATTCTTTATAAACTTAGGATCAGAAGATACAACTTTGCCTACATAATCACATCTTTAACACTGGGGATATTAAACTAACCACTAACCACACTATTAAGACTTAAAACCTAAAATTTTAAAACTCAATTCAGTAAAACCTTCCTCTTTTGGAGGGTTTTGACCTCACTTTGCAACTGAAAATGACACTGAACTCTTGATCCTCCTTTCTTTGCAGTGCTGGGACTGACACATCTGGTCAGTAAACAAACTTAAGTCAAAATATTATTAGAGCTGGGAATTATTAGCTCAGTGATTTAGATCACTTGCTGCTCTTACAGAGGATCTAGGTTTGATTCTCAGCACCCACATGGGGTTCGTAATTGACTTTACGAGTCAATCAAATGCCCTCTTTTGGCCTCTGCATGCACCAGGCATTCACATGATACACAAATACATATATAGATGAAACATTCATGCACAGAAAATAATCTTTAAACTCCAATATTATACATAATTTATAGGAAAGAGATAAAGCAAGTATTACCTTTACAACCTTGCTCTGAGGATTCTTGAGAGAGTGCCTGGTCTTGAACACTTCCTAAGGAGTCAGAACCTGGACTAGGAGAGGCATGTTCACCTCCTGATGGGACAAATGAGATAGGTAAATAACAACGATGAGTAACCCCAAGCTCTAGTCTTGTGGGTTAATCTTCTTTGAATGCATTTATGACTTAGTTTTCTATTTCCTGTGTCTGCACTGACACAGCGGATACTGAGCACTTACCCCCACACTTTAGATCTCCCTGTTCTTCCTTGGCATTTTTCCACTGAACCCAGTTCTTCCAGGCATTTACCCCATACATATATTTTAGTGTCATTCCAGACACTGAACACCCTTGCAAAGCTCCTTGAATAAGACTCCTGGGCTCCACAGGTACTACAGACTTCTTCCTCCCCTGTAAAAATTCCAAAAATTGACAAAATATAAAACTTAATCTTGGAATTTTAAGAATCTGAATTCTCAGAGCTGCAAAAGGAATAAGCCTAATGAATAAAGAATTTATTTTTATATCCTAAAGATGCAGAATTTAGAGCTGAAAGACTTTAAAAATTATCACAGTTTCAGGCACAGTGATGCACACCTGTTATAGCATTTGGGAAGTGGAGGCAAGAGGATCAGGAGACGTAGAGGTCATTCTCAGCTCCACAGAAAGTTCCAGGCCAGCCTGGACTATATGAGATCTTTTTTCAAAACACCAAGAAATCATCTAATCCAATTCATATGAAGAAGAAATTACTACAGTAATTACCAATATTTAGGTAACTGGCGTATAGACATTACCACAGGTTGTAGTATAAGCTCACTTGAATAGATCATATTCTAAACTGTAAAACAGGTCTCAGCAAATTCTTTGCACAAGAATTAGATTTAAAGCCAATAAAGGAAAAATGTCGAATCATAAATTAATAGTACACCTATAAATATTGCATGTATCAAAGAAGAAATTATGCTATAATATATAATTAAATAACATAAAAAGTTAAAATTTACATAGAATACTGTTATACCAATAAATTTGGTAACTTACAATTTAAAAAAATATTCTTAACCAAATATGGTGATGTATAGCATAGTACCATACTGAGTTAGAAGAATCTCAAGTTGACAGTATACATAGTCTACAGAGTGAATTCAATGGTAGCATGGGCAACTAAGTGACACTCTGCTATAAAACAAAGAAAATTAAAAGGGCTGTGTGTATAATCCAATGGTAATTAACATGCATGCCCTGGGTTCAATTCCCAGAAAATAAATAAATATTCCAACGGCATCATCAGGTTTATAATTTATAAGACCTTCTCACAAGGCTAGGTGTGGTGGCACATGTTCCAACAATTGAGGAGGCAGAGGAAAGAGATAACTTGAAAATCATAAAAAATAAAACCCACTGTTATACTTAACCCAAAAGTATTTAAAAAGAATACATTAGGAAAAAAGTAAGTCAATTAAACAAAATCAATGCATTTTTCCAGTTTGACAGACCACAAAACAAAACAACAAAAACCAGATACTGTATCACTAGAAATAAAAAAATTTGGGCTGGAAAGATGGCTCAACGGTTAAGAGCACTAACTGATTCTCCAGAGGACCTGATTCATTTCCCAGCACCCACATGGCAGCTAACAACTGTATGTACCTCCAAGATCTGACACCCTCACACAGACATATACAAAGGCAAAACACCAAAACAGTCTGTTAAAGACTGGAGTTCCTGCTGATCACCAGTGCTTATCTGTAGGTCAGACAGGCTCCTTGTGGTCTACATGCAAGGCTGGCCTTAGAAACTCCTGATCCATAGCTCACGGCTGCAGGTGCAAGGATTGTCTGCTGTGTGGGTGCACGATTGTCAGACTTCAAGACAGTCATTGATTGGTGTGGACGTGCCTCCAGGGAGTGGCAAGCATCTGCAAAATAGCTGCCTGCTTGCCTGCTGGGCCCTGGTACAGACCAGGCAGAGGGGACAGTAAGGTGCATGGCAAAAGTGCTTGACTCCTGACAAGAGAATACCCCAGAAAATGGCCACTTCATAGACAAGCCTGTCCATTATTCAAAAAATAGCCCTGGTACTTGGAATCCCAGCAAGTGCAGCAATTGCCTACATCCTTTACCACCGATACAGGGAAAGCAGAGAAGAACGAATGACATTTGTTGGACAAGATGATATTGAGCTAATGATGCCAATTCACCAGGAGGCTGTGAAGCTGATCATTGGTGGACAAGGAGCATTAATGTAAAGGTCTCATGGGGAGGGGAGTGCTACCTCTCACCCTCCATTGCTGAGGTTACTGAAGATAAGGTTTATGAAACAGTCCTTCAGTATTTCTTTATGAACTTTAGTTTAATACAAGTAGAAGAAATGGAGAGTCATCTTAGGAAATGTAAAATTTCTTGTATGTGTCAGTATATGCACATCTAAAGAAATAAAAAAAAAATGTACTTCTGAAAAAAAAGAAAAAAAAAACAAAGGCAAAACACCAATGTACATAATACAAGAATGAATAAATTATTTAAAAATTAAAAATAAAAAATTCACTTGATAAAAGCCTCTATCTAACCAGAGTCAAAATTTGCAGAAAAATCAAAAGAAAACCTGCAAGAAACAATAAATACAATTTTGCAGGGCTGAGATTGTGAACAAACCAAAGGTTTCTCTACTACTACCCAGTCATGCAGAAAGATTTGTGAGTTCAATACAGGAAGAAATGAAAGCAAAGGCTTTCAGATAAGGAAGAAAAAGCTAAACTGCCTTTATTCACAAACAGATTCTAACTAAAGGTAGAAAATTCCAAGAAATTTAGTGGAATTAAGCTTTAGGAAAATAAGGTGATTATACAAAAACCATACAGATTTCTGTTAAGTTAAAAGTAAAGATTTAAAATATTAAGATTTATTAAAATATAGTGTGGTAGCAAACTGGGTAAGCCCAACATTTAGAAGACTCAGTTAGAAGGATTGTCACAAGTTTGAGGCCAGCTAGGCTACTGAATACGACTTTATCTTAGTAAATAGCCTGGGCTATAGAGTAAGATCCTATTCCAACAATTAATTAATACAATTAACATAAATACAACCAATATAATTGTAATAATAATGAATGAGTATGTAATCCTATTAATTAATGACTTTTAATAGAATCAAGAATTTTAAATACTCATGAAAAAAATCTAACAAAACATAAACAGACATAAAACTGAAAGAAAAACAACACTACACCTGTGACTTCAAGACTCACTGAAAAGTTACAATTTAAAAAAATGGTTCTGGGGGTTGAAGAAATGGTTTAGGGATTGAGAACAAGTACTACTCTTGCAGAGGACCCAAATTTAGGCTCCAATACCCATATCAGGCAGCTCACAACCACCTGCAACTCTACTTGCAGAGGGATTTGGTATCTCTAGCCTCCTAGGAAAATTAGACTCAATTGCATATACATAGACAAACATAATTTTAAAAACTAAAAATCTTAAAAAAAAAAAAGGGGGGGGAGGAACCTGGTTTCATCAGTAGGAATTACACATGCAAGCATAAACAACAGAATACAAGAGATGGAAGTGAGAATCCCAGGCACTGAAGATACGATAGAGGACATACATTCATCGATCAAAGAAAATGTTAAATCCAACAAATTCTTAACACAAAATATCCAGGCAACCTGGAACACAATGAAAAAACCTAACCTAAGAATAATAGGGATAGAAGGAGAAGAATACCAGCTCAAAGGCACAGAAAATACATTCAACAAAATCATAGAAGAAATCTTTCCCAACCTAAAAAAAGGACATGCCTATGAAAGCATATGAAGCTTACAGAACACCAAATAGACTGAACCCCCCCCCAAAAAGGCCACTTGCCACAAAAAAGTCAAAATATACAGAATAAAGAAAGAATATTAAGAACTGCAAAGGAAAAAAAGTCATGTAACATATAAAAGGAGACATAGCAGCATTACATCTGACTTCCCAAAAGAAACAATGAAAGCCAGAAGGTCCTCAACAGGTGTTATGCAGACACTAAGAGACCACAGGTACCAGCCCAGACTACTATGCCCAGCAAAGCTTTCAACCACCATACATGGAGAATACAAGATATTCCATAACAAAACCAGGCTTAAACAATATCTATCCACAAATCCAGCCCTATAGAAAGCATCAGAAGAAAAACTTCAACCCATGGACGTTAGCTACACTCACAAAAACATAAACAATAGATATTTCCACACCAGCAATCCAAAAGAAGGGAAAAACACACATACCACCACAAACAACAACAACAAAAAATAACAGGGACTAGCAACCATTGGTCATTAATATCCCTTATTATCAATGGACTCAGTCTGCCTATAAAAAGACGCAGGCTAACAGATTGGATACGAAAACAGAATCCATCATGACAGGAAAAAAAATCCATCAGGATGAAGTCTCAATTCTGAACATCAATGCCCCAAATACTAGGCAGGCAGATCCCTGTGAGTTCGAGGCCAGCTTGGACTACAAATTGAGTTCCAGGACAGGCTCCAAAGCTGAAAAATCCTTTCTCAAAAAAGAAAAAAAGAAGAAAAAGAAAAGAAACATTACTAAAGCTTAAATCATGTATCAAGCCCCACGAGTGGGAGTCTTCAACACCCCACTCTCACCACTGGACAAGTCTGCCAGACAAAAGCTTAACAGAGAAATAAAGGAACTAACAGTTGCTATGACTCAAAGGGGCTTAACAGACATCTATAGAACACATCACCTAAACGCAAAAGAACAAACCTTCTCAGCACCTCATGGATCCTTCTCTAATATCGACCACATAGTCAACCTCAACAGATACAAACAAAATTGGAATAACCTCCTGTATCTTATCAGAGCATCATAGCTTAAAGTTATAATTCAACAATAACACTAAATGCACAAAGCCCACAAACTCATGGAAACTGAATAATGTTCAACTGAATCACCACTGAGTCCAGGGAGAAATAAAGAAATTAAAGACTTCCTAAATTAAATGAAAATGACCACACAATATACCCAAACGTTTGGGACACAATGAAAGCAGTGCTAAGAGGAAAGTTCATAGCACTAAATGCCTACATAAACTGAGAAAAATCCCACACTAACAAATTAACAGAACATCTGCAAGTCCTAGAACAAAAAGAAACAAACTCATCTAGGAGGAGTAGAATGCAGGAAATAATCAAATTGAGAGCTGAAATCAACAAAATAGAAACAAAAAGAACAACACAAAGAATCAATGAGATAAAGAGTTGGTTCTTCAAGAAAATAGACAAGATAGACAAACCTTTATCTAAACTAACCAAAAAGCAGAGAGAAAGTATACAAATTAACAAAATCAGAAATGAAAAAGGGGACATAACAATAGACACTGAGGAAATCCAGAGAAACATAAGGTCATACTTCAAAAACCTGTATTCCACAAAACTAAAAAACTTAAAAGGGAATGGACAATTTTCTGGATAAGGGCCACATACCAAAATTAAATCAAGACCAGATAAACAAACTTAATAGATCTATAACCTCTAAGGAAATAGAAACAGTCATCAAAGGCTCCCAACCAAAAAAGCTCAGGGCCAGATGGTTTCAGCCCAGCTACCAGAATTTCAAAGAAGAGTTAAAACCAATACTCCTCAAATTGTTCCACACAATAGAAATAGAATATTGCCAAACTCTTTAGAAAGCTACAATTACCCTGATACCAAAACCACACAAAGACACAACTCAGAAAGAATTACAGAACAATTTCCTTCATGAACAAAGACACAAAAATATTCAATGAAATGCTAGCAAACTGAATTCAAAAACAATGAGAAAAATTATCCACCATGACCAAGTAGGCTTCATCCCAGGGATGCAGGGATGGTTCAACATACAAAGATCCATCAATGTAATCCACCATATAAGCAAACTGAAAGGAAAAAAAAACCACATGATTATATCATTAGATGCTGAAAAGCCTTCAACAAAATTCAACATCCCTTCATAATGAAGGGCTTGGAGAGAGCAAGGATACAAGAAACATACATAAACATAATAAAGGCAATATACAGCAAGCCAGCAGTCAACATCAAACTAAACAGAGAGAAACTCAAAGCAATACTACTGAAATCAGGAACAAGACAAGGCTGCCATATCTATTCAATATAGTACTTTAAGTTCTAGCTGTATGCAGTGCTTCTGTCTGTGTGCATGCCTGTATGCCAAAAGTGGGCATCAGATCTCATTACAGATGGTTACAAGGCGTCATGTGGTTGCTGGGAATTGAACCCAGGACCTCTGGAAGAACAGCCAGGACCCTTAACCTCTGAGCCATCTCCAGTCAGCAAACCTAGTTAATCTTATTTCTAAACACTATTCCTCAAGAAAAATAAAAGCGTATATTCATGTGAAGGTTTACACTAGAATAATACTAACAACTCTCTAGATAGCCCAAAATTTGCATAACTTGCTAGGCAGCTGCACAAATTTTGGTCTGTTTTTACGATGCACCCTATTTAGCAACAAAAGGAGTTAACCACTGAGACACAAAAGCAGTATGGATGAACCTCAAAGGCCCTCTGCTGTCATAAAAGCTAGACTAGGAAGATAATAATGTATGATACTACTTTTGTGAAATTTCAGTAACAGCAAAACTGCCATTTTGCATCAATCTACATAACAGATTGGTGGATATCAACATCAGAAGATGAGACTGATTAAAAAAGACTAAGAAATTCTTCATATAATTTAACTACTCATGAATAGCAGTTGTTACACAATGTGTTTGTCAAAGCTCACCAAACTATATTTAAAATTTATGAGGTTTTAAGTACAACTGAAACTCAGTTTCAAAACATAAGGCTACTCTTTTTACATGTAAGAGGCACAAGAGAGGGATGACTCAAAAAAAAAACACTGTCCTCCAGACACAACAGGACTAATGCACATATGGACTCACAGAGACTGTATCAACAAATACAAGACCTGTACAGGTTCAAGGGAGATGGAGTCCCACTGTTAAGAGTAGAGGTGGACATGGGGAATAACCAAGAATCCATTCTACAATTGAATCCCTTGGGCAAAGGAAAAAATGGAGTCTCCCTGGAGTATATCAACCACACTTCAGAGTAGGCTGCATGCCAGGGGTAGTTGGCCAACACAAAACAACTGAATAGTATTTTTGTAGACCTTTTGTTTTCATTTTGCTTTCTTTGAACTTTTTTTGTCATTTGCATTTTCATTTTAATTTTTCTTTTTGTGTTTTTTTTGTGGTGGACGTTTCAGTTTGTTGTTTTTCTTTGTTTTAAAGAAAAAAAAGAATAAGAGCATGAAGTTGTGTGGGTAGGGAGGTAGGAGGATTCTATAAAAAATAGGAGGAGGGGAAAACATGGTCAAAGGATGCTTGTACACATTTTTTCTTTCATTTTATTTTTTATTTTTTTGTGACAGGATTTCTCTGTATAGACATAGCTGTCCTGGAACTCTCTGTGTAGACCAGGCTAGCTTATCACAAATGATAGGGGTTTTTTTTGGTTTTATTTTTATTTGGTGAAAACTTTTTGAATGAAAAAGTTTAAGACTACTGCATTTATTGTATGTGTGTTCAAAGTTGCTGTTAACTGGAAGGGGAGGAAGAAAGGATTGAACTCAGGCTAAGCAGTTAAGTACGTTTACTCACTGAGCCATCTCACTGGTCCCTTCTCTCTTTTATCTTTTGAGAAAACCATTTCAATGTGAAACACAACCTATATGAATTTAACTAGTGTATTTTATCACGTGAAAGTTAACTTTTTATCAGAACATATAAAATTTGTATAGTTTAAAAATAGGAAATTTTGAGGCAGGGTTTCTCTGTGCAGCTTTGGGGCCTATCCTGGCACACTCTCTGGAGTCCAGGCTGGCCTCGAACTCACAGAGATCCGCCTGCCTCTGCCTCCCGAGTGCTGGGATTAAAGGTGTGCGCCACCAACGCCCGGCTTCTGTTTGTTTTTCAAGACAGGGTTTTTCTGTGTAGCCCTGGCTATCCTGGAATGCTCTCTGCAGACCTTGAACTCAAAAGATCCTATTGCCTCTGTATCCTGAGTGCTGGGACTAAAATATTTAGGATTTTAAATTATTTTTAATGATATGTATGTATGGCTAAGTACAGGTCTGTGCAGGAGACCCTGGAATCCAGAAGAGTGTGTTGGGTCCTCTGGGGTTCCAGTTGTAGACAGCTGTCACAACATGGGTATTATAAGCAAATCCAGGTCCTCTGCAGGAACAGGAATTTTTAACTGCTGAGTTGTTTCTCCAGCCCCTGGATTATTATTCTAGCTTAAAATTATTTACTTTTTATTAAGTGTGTGCACCTGGGCTTGCACATGAATGTGGGCCTGGACATTGGATGGAATGTATGTGTTGTATGAGGTCAGAAGACAATTTAGAGTAGATAGATTTCTCCTTCCACTATGTGGGTCCCAGGGTTCACACTCGGGTTATTAAGGATGGTAATAAGCACCTTCATCTTCTACGAATACCTCACTGGCCCATTAAAAGATTATAAAAAGCTCTCCCTATTTATTTTTATTTTATGTGTATGGGTGTTTTGCCTGAATGTATGTCTATGAAACACATGTGTGTGATACCTGCACAGACCAGAAGAGGGCATGTGATCCCCTGGGACTGGAGTAACAAACAGTTGCACTGTCATGTAGAGGCTGACAATCAAATCTTAGTCTTCTGTAAGAGCAGCAAATACTCTCTAGGTGCCACAAAAAGCTTTTTATAAGTAATAAATCAAAACCCATAAATATGAAGACAAAAGAAAAAGTTCTGATTGAAAGAAATATGTAATAAATTATTTTTTTACACTAAGAAACAAAGGCACAAATACTTAGGTTTAAAAAACAATATATGAAAATGTTTGATTTGGGCTGCTATAAGGCTTTATAAACAGAAAGAACTAATGACTACCACTAAAACAAAGGAATACAAACTCTAAAAATTAAGCTTCTGCTTACTCTTCGTCTGGGCTGAGGGAAGCCATCTCTGTGTCTCCGTCTTGTTCGAGAACGTGCCTGGATTCCCTGTCCTTTATTAAGTGGGTCAAAGGATTCTACAACAACCAGCAGAAAGCACAATTGAGATATTTAGCATAGATTTAAAGGGAAACCAGAAAAAGATTTATTAATAAACAGTCTATCTTAGTTTGTGAAATATGAGTTACATACTTAAGAGAAACAAAGGGTTTAACACATAAATGAAAAGTTCACTATCAAAAAACCTTTTATAAATGGTTACTGTTAGGAAGATTTTGAAAAAATACAAAAAGGCAAATTAATCATGTATAATAACTTTGTAACAGAGATTCACATTTATAAAGGCAGTAAACTGTTGTGCCCTAGATAATCCCTAACATATCACAACTGCTTAATAATGCAAACTTGGCACTTTGCCAATATTCTGAACTAGATGACTACAGATGACCTTCAGTAGTCAGGTTAGCCTGCACAAACCTGATGGAAAATCTGCCTCCAGATCCTGTTCTGTTTCCCCTTTTGAGAACTGTTTCAGTTCTGAATCAGCTTCTTGCACAGCATTTGACTTTAAGGCATAATGATTCAACTCTTCCTCCCAGCTATGTGGAGTTGACACTGCCTCTGATTCAAGATCACCACTGTATGTACTTCCTTGGTCTGAAAGGGAAGAAAACAAACATGCTCTCTTGACATACTTAAAAACTCTCTTGAGCATCTAACTACTAAAAACTGAAATGTGGTTGATAATTACCTAGACACAACGAATAAAGTAACATGTAGCTGGAGAGACAACTCCATCACTAAAGTATCTGCTTTGTGTGAGTTTGATCCCCAGAACCGATGTTTAAGAAAAGAAAAAAAAAGACAAGCATGATGGCATGATGGAATTCTACCACCTAGGAGGCAGAGACAGGAGAGTCTCTATGAATTGAAGGTCAGCCTGGTTCACAAAGTCAGTTTCAGGATAGCTAGGGCTAGCCAGCCCAGCCTACCTGGAGAGGTCAAGGCCAGTAAGAAAACACTGTCGTCTCCCCACTCCCCCATCCAAGTGGATGATGACCAAACAAAGACACCCAAAGATGCCTTCTAATCTCTGTGTACATTGGTGACATATATGCATGCAAAGCCACATTAACACACAGACACACAAAGAAAAAAGCATCTCATTTAACAGCTGCACAGAAGTGGATTCCTATTCTTGGCAAACACTACGATGCATCATCTCAATCTTTAAAACACTTGAGGTGTTTTTTATTATTTGTTTTACAAATTAACATGGCAGTCATTTGATGCGTCTTATGATTTAGGTAAAATTATAACATATGAAACCCAAGAATAATGTTTATAAGTTTCTATTGTTACCAGAGCATAGTATTTCTAAAAACTAAAATATATTCATAACTACAAACCTTTTTCAAATATCTATTAGTTTCTATTGTTAGAGCATAGTATTTCTAAAAACTAAAATATGTTTATAACTACAAACCTTTTTCAAAAATCTTGGTGTCTAGAAAGAGTTCTTGTTCAGAAGTTTGAGACTCTGAAGAAAAAAAAGCAAACAAAACACATTGCATCTCAGATGAAATGGCTTCTTGGTAAATATTACTCAAAACAGAAATTTCTAGGTAAATCAACTTCTATAGATAAGGCCTAATTCATCATATAATAAAATATTTGGGATTTTTTGTTGTTTTGTTTTGTTTCTTTTAAAGAACCACCACACCTTTAATGTGGCTCTGTTTTTCTTCCTTTTAAGATTTATTTATTTTATGTGTAAGTGCTCCGCATATACACCTGCAGGCCAGAAGAAGGCATCAGAACCTATTATAGATGGCTGTGAGCAACCATGTGGTGCTGGGAATTGAACTCAGGACCTCTGGAAGAGCAGACAGTGCTCTTAACTTCTGAGCCATCTCTCCAGCCCCTTAACGAATATTTGTAATAAAAGACCTTAAATCACCTGTGATTTTTTGGGGAGGGAGAGGATCAAGACAGTTTTTCTGTGTAACAGCCTTGGCTATCATGAAACTCACTTTGCTAGCCTTGAATTCACAACGATCCTCCTGCCTCTGCCTTCCAAGTGCTGGGATTAAAGGCATGCATCATTACCACCCAGCAGCTGTCAGCTAGGTTTACACTTCTAGATAGCAATGTGAGAGAGGCTATGGTGAAAGGGGACTGTACTTTTGATTGTGTATTCTTTTGCCATTTGAAATCCTTTTGCATAATTATACACTTGAATACACACACATGCAAAAATGACCTATTGTTCCACGTAAATATCTTTTATATCTGCCTCTAAAGGCCAACAAACTTAGCATAGAAATAATTGATACATGAGCATTAAGCACATATAACTGAGGCCAACACAATTCAATGAAAAGTGGCATATTTGAAATGAAGTTCAGAGATTAAACATAGAAAAGAATACCTTTCTCAGCTTATTCAGGAAAACATTTTGGCTTGTTTTGTTTTCTACTAAAATCAAAGAGAAATTATTCCCAAAACTTATTTCTACTTACTGTATTCCTTAAACATTTCATTTTACCCGAACTAAAGTGATTTGCAAGTATTTGTTTTTAAGCTAGCTTACGTTAACAACTTTTCTGTTTCAACGGTATACAGAAGCAAAAATACCCATCATAAGGCAAGAACACAAGGAAATAGCAATGTAATAGAGAAGTCACCTCCACCCCTTTTTGGAGACTAGTTTTTGCTATTATATAACTGAGAGTGGCTACATGAATTCTTAGAGCCTCACGCTCTCAAGTGTTAAAATGTGGTGACATTTTGTTTATGGTCTAACAAATAAAGCTTGTCTGTGGATCAGAGCGCAGAACTAGTCACACTAGTTAGCCATAGAGGCCAGGCAATGGTGGCTGACACCTTAAATCGCAACACTCAAGAGACCAAGATAGACAGATCTCTGTGAGTTCAAGACCAACTTTGGCCTAATGAAATTGACCCAGTCTAAAACAGAAACGGAGCTCACACAAAGGTGATCACATGCCTTTAATCCCAGCACTAAGAAGGTAAAGACAGGAGTGATATGACTGGCAGAGAAAGGAATATAAGGTAGGAGGAGACAAGAGATAGATGCAGTCTGAGGCAGCAGTCTGAGGAGCAGTCTGAGCAGCAGTTAGTCTGAGGCAGTCAATCCGAGGATGCAGTATGAGGACAGGATTGCCCCTTTGGTATGAGGTAGAGGTAAGAATTCTACTGGCTAGCTGCTTTGCTTTTCTGATCAGCTTTCACCACCTGATAGCTGACTCCGACTTATTATTATTAAGAACAATGAGAATTCATGCAACACAGCTGGGCAATGGTAGTGCACACCTTTATTCCCAGAACTTAGGAGACAGAGGCAGGCGGATCTCTATGAGTTCGAGGACAGCCTGGTCTACAGAGTGAGTTCCAGTACAGGCACCAATGCTACATAAGGAAACCCTGTATTGAAAAAACTAAAACAAAAACAAATTCATGTAACACTAGAGTAATCAATATGTGCTACCATGCCTGGGTTTTTAAAAAAGGCCAATTTAAAGTAAGGTTTATCAACATGAATGCCTTCAACTTTTAAATTAAATATAGTTTCAGAAGTTAAAAGTTATTCGAGCAAAGGGAAAATATTCTACTATTCTAAGACATTCTATATGCAAATGAGTCAGAATTATAAGATAAAACATTAAAGAAGGAAAACACAGGAAATACTGATGATAACAATAAACAAGCTTCCTCACTATTGACCTGAGTTCAGTTCCAAGCATCTACATTGGGCAGCTCACGGATGTCTATATCACCACCTTCAGGGAATCCTCTTAGCCTCCTCAGGTATTGCACTTATCTGCATCAACCCACACACAAGACATATATACATCCACATTCACACATAATTAAAATGAATACAAAGAGACAGGCGGTAGTAGGACACACCGTTAGTCCCAGTATTTCAGAGGCAGAGGCAGTCAGATCTCTGAGTTGGAGGCCAGCCTGGTCTACAGAGAGTTCCAGGACAACCAGGACTACACAGGAAAAACCTGTCTCAAACCTCCTCTCACCCTCTCCCCCCAACAAAAAAACAACAACAACAAACAAACAAACAAAAACCCACAAATCTTTAAAAGACCCAAACCTGCTGGTAACACAACAGGAAAATTTGCATTATTTCTGCATATGCGATAATGCTCAAATTTTTTTCTAGTATCTATAATGCCAAACCAAACCCACCAGCCAGCTGGACACGGTAGTCCACAATGGTGATAACAGCAGTCGGGGGTCAGGGGAATAAAAGGGTCAGCAGTTCAAGACCAGCTTGGACTACTTGAAACCGAGCTTCCAAAGAGAAACAAAAACCTCAAAGCCTCACTAGCTGTTAAAATCTACCAGTGAATAAAAGGAAACAAATGATATTTTGCTCAAAAACACACAAAGAACATTCTCAGTTCATTCATGACATATGAAAAAGCTTTTGCGCTTCACATTTCAACAATTGTATTTTCTCTACATCTCCCAGTAACCATAAATTAAGATGGTACAATCGAGGTTAGAAAGCTTTAAGCAATACTCCCTCACAGGCTGGTTCTGAAGACTAAATGCAGGAAAACACAATACACTAGGATGTTAATCTAGACTGTGAGAAGCACGCAAGATGAATGCACTCTATTATAGTCTATCATCCTTATTCCAAACTAACAGAATGAGGCTTCTCTATAAGGCAACTGAGCCAACAGGATTTCTGTTCTATACTTCAGTTTAGTAACATTAGCATGTTGTTGATTATAGATTAGGAATTATATGCTTGGAACATAGGTTTGAATATAAGAAAAAAACACAAAAATAATATGAAATTTAAATTACTTCTGATAAAAGTATACTGTAGAATTATAGATGAGCTTTACAAAAATCTTATTTTAAAGATTGCACCAACCTCCCTGGGATAGACTCTTCTCCTTCTCTTCATCTTCTGCAATCATTTCTGCCATCTCAAGGAGATCCGCTTCAAATGGATGTGTAGGAAGCTTCTCTTTAATGTCTTCAATACTCTCAGTGGCTTTATCTTCATTATCCATAGAGGAAGGAATAAGCATGGGAACAGGCATCTGAAAGAACAAGAACTTAAGGGTTCTTCTGCTCCATATGTGTGTGCCTTTGTGTCTGTGTGCCTCCAAAGGTTTCTTTTGTTCCGTGTGTGTGTGTGTGTGTGTGTGTGTGTGTGTGTGTGTGTGTGTGTGTGTGTGTGTGTGTGTGTGTGTGTGTGTGTGTGTGTGTGTGTGTGTGTGTGTGTGTGTGTGTGTGTGTGTGTGTGTCCAGCCAGAGGTCCACAACAGGTATCTTATCTTCTTCAATTGTTCACACTATCCTATTTTTATGAGACAAGGTCACCAGTGAACATAGAGATGGCACTCTGGATATTGGCTAGCCAACAAGCTCCAATTTTCCTTTTTTTTTTTTTTTGGGGGGGGGGTCTTAGTTTGGATTTTATTGCAGTGAAGAGACACTATGACCAAGCCAACACTTATATAGAAAGCACTTAATTGTGGTGGCTTGCTTACAGTTTCAGAGGTTCAGTCCATTATAATCATGACAGGGATCATGTCTGCATGCAAGCAATCATAGTGCTAGAGTTGAGACTGCTACATCTTGCAGACAATAAGAAGCCAACTGATGGTCACACTGAAGGAAGCTTGAACAAAACAGACCTCAAAGCCTGCCACCACAGTGACACATTTCCTCCAGCAAAGCCACAACTTCTAATAGTGCCACTCCCTTTGGGGGCCATTTTCTTTCAAAACCCCACATCCCATTCCCTGGCCCCCATATCACAATGCAAAAAAATGTAGTAAGCACAACTTCAAAAGTCTCTATAGTCTATAACAGTCTCAAACTTATTTCAAAGTCCAAAGTCTCTTCAGAGACACATGGCAATCCCTTAATTTCAATCCCCCTGTAAAAATCAAAAAGCAGATCACGTACTTCCAAGATATAATGACACAGGATATATATATTACTGTTCCAAAACACAGGGAAGGGAGCATAGTGAGGAAATACTAGACCAGAACAAGATCCCAAACCATCTGGGAAAATTACAAACTCTGTATCTTTATGTCTGATGTTCAAATGTCCTTCAGATCTCCAATTCCATTCAGCTTTGTTGACTGAAACACACTTGTTTCTCTGGAGCTGGTTCTACTCCCTGATAGCAGCTCTCCTCTGCAGATATCTCATGACGCTGGCATCTCAAACATGTTAGGTTCTCCAAGGCAATCCAGGCTTCAACTTCACAGCTTCACACAATGATCTCTCCACTAGGCCTCCATTCAGGGACACCCCTGACACATGCCTGGCCTCAGCAGCTGTCCTTAAGTGAGGAGGCAACTTCTATAACCCATTTCTTCTATCCTTAACTCTAAAGCCAGAACCAAAACTCAAAGCTGCCAAGTTCTGCTGCTTACTGGGGCTGGCGTATGGTCCCCTTGTTCAATTACACCTTCACCAGCTTTTGGTTTTCCTTTATTGCCTAAGCTTAGCTGTCCTTGAATTTGATCTTTGGATCAGGCTGGCCTCAAACTCAGAAATCCGTCAGCCTCGGCCTTCCAAAGTGCTGGGATTAAAGGCATGCCCCACCATACCCTGTTCTAAACTTTAATTCCTTTCCCCAAATTGGAAATTTAGCTTGGTGGAATCTTGCCTTGAGGTCTCCCTTTATTCCATTTCTCAGTCTGTTTATCTCCAAGAATAAAGAATTTAGCTCCATTCTGCTTTCTGGTGCTCTTTTTGTCCTCAAAAATGTACTTTTGGTAATTTACCATGCTCAACTTGCTACTTTTCATTATAAATACTCATTAGAGTTACTATTAATATCTAAATGACAGAGTCTATACTAGGCTGTTTGGAGATTTCCTCTGCCAATGGAATTAATCCAAAATTCTTCACTTTAGCTTCAGGCAGACTCTTTGGACAAGGGCAAAAGGCAGCCACTTTATTCACCAAAATAGCACAAGAACGATCTCTAGGCAACATACTAAAATTATTCTCCTCTGAAACATCTTATGTGAGCTCCCCATAGTTGAAATAACTCTTAGCATATCTGTCTTCTATGCTCCTGCCAGTATAGCCAATTAACCAGTGCTTAAAGCATTCCACAAGCTCCAATCTTCTTGTCTCTGATTTTCAACCACTGGGATTTTAGGTGTGCAACTAGGTGTGGCTTTTACAACATTGCTGGACATTGAACTCAGGGACTGGAGCTTGCACAGGAAGCACTTTACTGACTGAGCCATCCGCACAGCTCCTGAGGGTTTCTTACACTATAGGTTTGTTATCAGAATCTGTGAAATGATGTTAGTATTAAAATAATGAAAAAAACAGATATTTTCATTGCTGAGAATTATGAGTCTTGGTAGTTTGTTTTTTTGGGTGGCGGGGGAGAGTTGAGACAGGGTTTCTCTGTGGCTTTGGAGGCTGTCCTGGAACTAGCTCTTGTACACCAGGCTGGTCTTGAACTCAGAGATCTGCCTGCCTCTGCCTCCTGAGTGCTAGGACTAAAGGCGTGTGCCACCATCGCCCAGCCGGGTAGTTCGTTTTTTTGTTGTTGTTGTTGTTGTTTTTGTTTTTTGAGACAGAGTTTCTCTGTATAGCTTTGGAGCCTATCCTGACACTCGCTCTGGAGACCAGGCTGGCATGCGCCACCAACACCTGGCTGGTAGTTCGTTTTTTATTATACTAGAATGATTAAAATAAAAATCTGGCAAGAAAGCTATGAACGGTGTCACACACCTTAAAACCCAACAGAGGTTTTAGGCCTCTGTGAGTTTGATGCCAGCCTCGTCTACATACTGCATCTATAGCAAGTCAGTCAGACCAACATAGTAACACTGTCTGAAAACTAAAAACTGTTTTTTAAAAAAAAAAAAAAAACTAGTTAAATATTTTTCTGGATACTCAACAAAGTATTTCCTTCAAAATAATAATCCTACAACATAAAAATCAGGTTTGTGCTGGGTGGTGGTAGTTCATGCATTTAATCCCAGCACTGGTGAGGCAGAGGCAGGTGGATCTCAGTGAGTTCGAGGCTAGTCTAAACTACTAAGTGAGTTCCAGGACAGCCAGGACTGTTACATAGGAGAAACCCTGTCTCAAAATACCAAAATAAATAAATAAATAAAAATAAAAAATAAAAGAAAAATCAGTTTTCTTTGTATTTATTGCTTAACACTTTCAAAACTGTCAAATGAGAAAAATATTTAATAGAAAGTGAGAAATAATGACAAGTATCTTCTTTTGCCTCTGCTATAGTTCAGGACTCTAAGAAGTAGTAGTAGTAGTAGTAGTAGTAGTAGTAGTAGTAGTAGTAGTAGTATGTTTTAATATGTTCTTTAGATACCTGTGCCACAGTCAGAAGACAATGTATGCTGTCACTTTGATCCTTTCACCTTTATATAGGTTCCAGAGATTGAATTCAGATCCTCCAGCTTGCTTAACTGCACCATTACCAGTTCAACTACCTTACTGGCCCCAAATTTAGGATTCAAATATATGTAGTTTCTGACTTTTCTTTTCTACCTGAGTGATCTCACTACTTTTTCTTTTTTTTCTTTTGTTGCTTTTCAGATTTACTGTATGTATGTATGTATGTATGTATGTATGTATGTATGTATGTATGTGTACCACATGCATATCTGGTGTCCACAGAAGTCAGAGTAAAGAAGGCAGCAGATCCTCTGGAACCAGAGTTACAAAAGAATGAGCCACTATTTGGGTGCCTGGAATCAAAGCTTCTGAATCTCTCCAGTCCTTGTTTATATTATTTTGAGGCAAGGTCTCACTCTAGTCAAGACTGCCCTGGAGCGTACTATAGCCCAGGCTGACCTTCAACTGGGCTCAATCCTCCTCCCTCAGCCTCTCAAGTACTGGGATTACAAGCTGTGAGCTAACATGCTGCAACATAATGTTCTTTCAGAAGATAAGGCATGGTAAAAGAAGTCTTCTACAGTCTCCATAACCAATAACAGCAGCAATATAAGAGCCATCAAACAAAATTAGGTATATTTTGCCAGCAAGTGAAATATTTCATGACATAGTTATAAAATTACAAAAGAGGAAAATACAAATAAATTAGATTTAATCTTTCAATGATTACTCACGGGAACTGGAATCCCAAAGGGGACAGGAGTGTACTGGGTATAAAGATGAAGAGGTATAGGAACAAACACTGGCACAGGGACTGGTACCACCATAACCTGGGGCTCACTTGGAGTGTCTTCTAATGAAAAAGAGCACACACAGACAAAAAGGGTTAGAAACCATTTAAAAGAGGAGAATTTGTGCCAGGCAGCACACACCTTTAATCCCAGCTCTTGGGAGGCAGAGGCAGGAGGATCTCTGAGTTTGAAGCCAGCCTGGTCTATAGAGGAAGTTCCAGGACAGCCAAGGCTACACAGAGTCTCATAAAACCAAAACCCAAAAACAAACAAACAAAAAAGGAGAATTTATATTTGAGGAAGGGCATGTATTCAACAAATGATGAGAAGCACACAAAATATTTTTATGCAGAAGGAAAAGTCCTCTATGATGCAAAATTATCAATCCAGAATGAATTAGAAATGTTCATGCAAGGCAAGCAAAATAATTAAGGGTAAATATAAGAGAAATGATTCAGGATACTGTCCTGAGTAAAGATTTTTTCTTTAAAGTATGACTCCAAGGAAAGAGGCAAAACACATAACTGGCCAAAGACACTGCACTCAAAATGTTACATACAGAAACAATTCAGGAGCTAGGAGACAAGTTACAGAATGTACAACTTACATCTAACAAGAGATTACTAGCTAGAATACAAAAGAAATTCAAACAATGAACAGCAAAAGAACAAATAGAAAATGCTCTAAATAGGTATCTTTCCAAAGAATACATATAAATGGACAATGCAAAGATTTGAATGTGGCTATCACCAGCAAGAATCCATTCTAAATAAAGACTTTGGCCAAGTAGTGTTGCTGGAGGGTGGCAGAACCTTTAGGAGGACCTTACAACAATGGGGTGGGGGAATCACACCCTTATGTGGCAGCATAGGATAGTAGTGTCTCTGTCCTTGGTAAATTGCTTGATCCCAAAGATGTTCATCTCAATGTTACTTACACAGGGGTCAGGGAGTGTTATCCACTAGCCTGTGTGACCTACAAAATTATGTTCTGTTTAAGTTAGCTGCCTTGAGTATTTCATTATAAGGATCAAAAAGTAACTGTGTCAATAAAAATGAAAAATATTCAGTGTCATTAATGATCAACAGGAAAGTGCCTATCAAAATTATGACAGGACAGGAAAGACAGCTGAACAGATAAGTGCACTTTCGGGTCTTACAAAGACGTGCCTGGTCAGTGCCCAACACCTGTATCAGGTGGCTTACAACTAACTAGCTGGAATTTGACTAGCCTAGTCTACAAAGCTAGTTCCAGGACACCCAGTGCTATGTAGAGAAACCCTGGGGTAAGGGGAGTGGAATGGGGGAGGAGGGTGTGACAGGGAGGACACAATCCTCTGGGACCTGTGGTTGTCAGCAAGAGAAGCTATAGAGACACAAGCAAAGATGAAGACTATGGAAGAGTAATTTTTGGGGAAATGTCTAGAATGTGCAAAGCAAAAATAAATTAATATTTTTAAGAATGAGTTGATGACATTCCAGCCACTACCTGCACCAGCATTTAAGCTCAGCCCAACTTGAAATATTACTTAGCTCTGGCTAGCTATGGCGAGAGGACTTCTCTGTATGCTCAGTCTCAGCATTATTTTTTTTTTAAAAATCTTTTAAAACTCACTAGGGGGCTGGAAAGATAGCTCAGAGGTTAAGACACCGACTGCTCTTCCAGAGGTCCTGAGTTCAATTCCCAGCACCCACATTGTGGCTCACAACCATTTGTAATGAGATCTGGGGCCCTAATCTGGTCTGCAAGTATACGTGCAGACAGAATAACACAATAAATAAATCTTAAAAAAAAAAAAAAAAACCCGAAGGGGGCTAGAGAGTTGGCTCAACAGTTAAAAGCACTATTGCTCTGCATCTGACCCAGGTTCAAATTCCAATGCTCACATGAAAGCTCACAGTTGTCTGTAACTCCTTTCAGGGGGGATCCAATGCCCTTTCTGACTTCCATGGACACCATGCACATGCACACAGTGACATACATGCATGTAAGCAGGGCTCTCTATATATAAAATATAAAACAAAAACCAACAAGACAACTCACTAGGAGGGAGTAGGTCCCTAATAATTTCTTATTAGAGGCTAAATTCCTGGTGTGTACAGCCAAGAGGATAGGGCTATTCTCCAATCAGCTATCATTCACAAGATTTACCCAAACACTGACAGGTCAACAACACAGGGATTCTAATCACTCACACCAGATCATTTGCAGAGCAGAACATCTATGTCAGGAGTGGCTGAGTAAGAACACCACATTACCCTGTACAGAATCCAGAGAAGCAATGCAGAGATTTTATGCAGAGGTAGAGATAATTCCTAAGAAAGTTTTGAATCTTTCTCAAGGCAACTAACCTTTTGTTTTAAGAAAAGGTTTCTCTTGTAGATAGTGTTGACTGGCCAAGAACTCATCATGTAGACAAGGCTGACCTCAAACTCAGAGCTCTGTCTGCCTCTTCCTCATGAGAGCTAAGACTGAAGGCATGCAGCTGACTTTGCACTAAGTTTCTTCGTTTTTTGAGATAGGTTTTCTCTACGTAGCCTTGGTTATCCTGGAACTCACTCTGTAGACCAGCCTGGACACGAACTAGATCTGCTTGCCTCTGCATCTCAAGTGCTGGGATTAAAGACATTTGCCACCATAACCTGGTGCAACTGACTTTTAAAACAATGTGAGGGAATAGGAATCCATGTTACATTCAAGAAGCACAGGGCTACATACATATCCCTAAGTCAACACATGTGAGAATGAGAAAAATAAAATAGTATTGAGTTATATAAATTTAAGAGCACAGTGAAAATTAAAGCATCTCTGAGTTCAAATCCCATCTACATTATTCTAAAGCTTATACTGAACAACACTGTTATTAATAAGGAAATTAAATGTGTTCATTGTATAGAGTTATGAACTAGCTTCTTTTTGAGCTAATTTATTAAACCTCAAGAGAAATACCTTACTTACGGGCACATTATGCAAACTACACTGGGCAATGCATAGAAGAAACTTATCTAGGAAACAGTGTCTCAGAGTAAGCCAATGCTCTCTTTCCTTTAAAAAAAAAAAAAAAAAAAAAAAGTAAATCCCAAGGCACATACCTGTCTGGCATTCTTTGTTTTGAGTATGTGGTTTACATGAAGTGGCTTTCGTCTGTGTGATGGGTTTGCACAATAAAGCTTTGTTCTTCAAAAGCCTTGGGGGTTGGGAAGGTGGAAGTTTCAGTGTATCTGTTTGAGTACTTGCCTAGAGAGAGAGGGGGGAGAGAGGGAGGAGGGGAGGGAGGGAGGTAGGGAGGGAGGGAGGGAGGGAGGGAGGGAAATCAAACAATTTCAAAATGTTTTGAGTAATTAAGATAATTTTAAAAGACTTAATACTGGAATTACATAGAAGAAGCAACATGTAAATATGCTACTAAATAAACCAGATATATTTTATGCCTGAAATAGTAACAGTAATCAAGGAATATTTTAATAACTATCAACTGACTCAACGTACTTACTATATTTGCTTATCAAGAAAAACTGATGAGCTTACAGTAAACCATTGATAACTGGTACAATGGGGAGCTTTGAATGAGAGCTGTTACTTCCTCACTGAATTAGAGGCACAGTCTTAGAGGAGGTAACCAAGACTGAAGGAATCACTTGTGATCATTCTGTAACCGTAATTCAGGCACAGAGCTTGCTACCAAAAACAATTAATAAATAACTCAAATATGAAAATTAGCCCAGAGGCTAAGAACACTTTTAAGAAATACCACTGTTCCAGGCATGAGTTTTAAAAGTTCATTATTTTCTTAAAAGACAATGTAAGCAACGTTTAGTGAAAAAGGGTAAATTATATACAATTATGATCAGCATGAAATGGGAGACCACCTAAGTAAGGATGCTAACAATAATCAAAACAATCTGTAAGATTGAATGACCAACGTCTATACATTTACTTTAATTATGCATAATTTAAAAAAAAAACCTTCAGTAATTCATTACATCTGGTAACTACCAATCATTCAAATAAAGGTATAGAAGAGACCCGATTAGATAACAGAAATTTTATTCATCAACAATTCTTTTCCAAAATAAAGTAATTAGCTCAGACATTTATGTAATCCACATATATGAAAAATACAATCACATAAATAACTTACATCCCCAATGATTTTCGCTGTTACTGTTGGAACTGCACCTTAATAGAGATTAAAATATAAATTTAGGATTTTTAAAATTATTTAAACATTAGTATTAAAGGCAGTTATCAGTCCATAAAAAACCAGTAATGATCATGTATAACACTAGACATGATCGTGTATAACTTTACACTTAATAATAGTACAAAACAAGAAAAATAAGAAAAAGATATGGAACTTGAGGAAACACTACTTTGGACCCGAGTGGTACAGCAAGCTGCCAAAAGTTATACACAATATTTAACTCAAATGGGGAAAAAAAAAGCCAGTTCAAACCATACTATACCTTGTAGCACGCTGTTGGCATTTGCTGTGGGCTGAGCAGCAGGAGCACTTGCCAAAGATACCACATTAGCAATAACTGGAGTTGAATCTTTTCTGAGTGATGGGGGCCCTGCAGATGTAGCTTGAACCATGGAAATACTTGCTGGTTAATAGAGAAAGAAAGAAGACAGCTCATGTAATTTATATTTTGTAGAAATCAACAGTTCAAAGGAGACCAAGGTTTCTGGGATTGATTAAGCTGCTATGAAGCAGAGGATTTTAGGAATAACTAGGCTTTTTGTTTCATCATTAACAGGCCTTTTGGCTAAGGTCAAGTGTAGTGTCTTTTTCTTAATTACTAGGTTTTTTTGGTTTGCTAGATTTTTGTTGCTGTTGTTTTTCTTATTTCTTGGTTTTTCGAGACAGAGTTTCTCTGTGAAGCATTGGAGTCTGTCCTGAAACTCTCTGTAGACCATGCTTGCCTCGTACTCAGAGATATGCCTGCCTCTGCGTCAAGTGCTACACTGCCAAGCTTGTTAGCTAGTTTTTAATTAGAGAAATTTAAAAGTGTCTCATGGACTTTACCTTCGTATAAAAATGCAAGTCACACTTAAAACCACAAAAATGCCCAAAGCCATTATTCCAAACAATGACAATTACAAAGCAGATTTAATGAGATGAAGATGTTTTTATCTTTATTTGTAAAGGAATTTGTAAGAAATATCTAGAGTAGGCCCTTGCTTCTCCTCACTTGGACTCTTCACCATAAAGCTTCTAAAATTTTATATCATGCGTATGTTGGTTGTTGACTGACACAGGTCTCATTATGTAACCCAGGCTTGCCTCAAACTCACCATGTGATTCATGCTATCCTTGAACTCTTCATTGCCTGACTTAGTAAGGCTAGAGATATGTACCACCAACCCTGACTATTTATGGTAAACTTAAAGGGCCATTTATAATAAACTTAGTCTTCATTTCCTTTGCTACAAGCAATCTGAAACCTTTCATTATGGAAGCCAATGTGTGTATACAGAATTAAAAAACAGTAAATGTCACCAGGCGTTGGTGGCACATGCCTTTATTCCCAGCACTTGGGAGACACAGGCAGGTGGATCTCTGTGAGTTCGAGGCCAGCCTGATCTCCAGAGCGAGTGCCAGGATAGGCTCCAAAAAAGCTACACAGAGAAACCCTGTCTCAAAAAAACCAAACAAAACAAAACAAAACAAAAAAAAAAGAACAGTAACTGTCAGACTTTCCCAGAAAACAGAGTACGGCTGAGTCAGGATTCTGAGAAAAAGCTACAACAAAAATTCATTTCCCTGATTTTTAAGTATCCTATAAAAGGATTTAATTTCAATGTTGAAGGTATTTGTGCAATTTTGTTGTTGTTGTTTGTGTTGCTGTTATTGTTTTGAGATAGGACCTCTCTATGTAGCCCTGGCTGTCATGGAACTTGGTATGTGGAATAGGCTGGCCTTGAACTCACACAGACCTATATTCCTCTGCCTCCTGAGTGCTAGGATTGAAAGCCATCATGACCAGCTTGTTACTGGTATTTAAACACAGTAAGAGTTGTATTTCATAAAATTACTGACAATTTATATATTCTAATCTGTGCAAAAAAGTAGTTAGCTCCTTGCGATGATAAAAATTCATTTTATTCCTCATTACATTTTACCTGAGTTGTTTTGTAAAGGTGGGTCACATACAGTTTGCTGATGACAGAACATCAAGATACAAAGCAGGTTACAAAAGTGTTTTATTTCCCCTCGCCATTTCAATGACTCACTGAGTTTACCCTGTCTCTTGCAACCATCACATTTGGCCATCTGAAACAAATTGAAGACAGTAAAGAAAAACAATTATCAAAGGCTCAGCTGTTAGCAACACTTAGCTGCTCTTCCAGAAGACCCAGGTTAAATTCCCAGCCCTCATATGGCGGCTCATAACCATCTACAGTTCCAGGGAATCTGATGCCCTCTTCAGGACTCTGCAGGCACCAAGGCACACACATGGTGCACAAACATACATGCAGGCAAACATTCATGAAATAAAAATAAATAGGAACAACAATAAGAAAAAAAAAACAAAACAAAACATTCCTGTAGTTGAACAAAATAAAACCAGGAGAACAAGAAAGGAAATTTTAGAACCTACAGATTTTTTTTTAATTTGAAAAGTTAACACATTATTTGTTCATGTGTGTATTGTTAATCTGACAAAGTAACACATTTGTTTTTATTTACAGAAGTTAAATTATAAAGTCAAAGTTGACTACCCTAAAATGGTAAATATTTCCACAATAATGGTTTAAAAAGTGTGTGTGTGTGTGTGTGTGTGTGTGTGTGTGTGTGTCCACTTTATCCACTGAACCATTACATCAATGACATCATTTTAAAAATCACTTTTTAAAAAATAAGCCAATTCATATTATTATTAGAGACTACCAAATAAATAACAATTTAAAAACAAAGTTTTATTTTTACAAGTTGGCTCAGTGGGTAAAGTCACTTACTGCCATGCCTGATAACCTGAGTTCAATCTCTAGGATCCACATGGTGGAAAGAAAATGAACTCCCACAGGTTCTCATCTGACCCCCTTCCCTACATGTGTACAATATGCATACCGACATGTACTCATGTACACAAAATAAATAAATGTAAGAAAAATAAAAATGAATTAAAACAAGAATTTTTGTTGTTGTTATATAACAAACGCACCACTTTTTTTTTTTTTTTTTTTTTTTCGACACAGGGTTTTTCTCTGTGTAGCTTTGGAGCCTATCCTGGCACTCGCTCTGGAGACCAGGCTGGCCTTGAACTCACAGAGATCCGCCTGCCTCTGCTTCCCGAGTGCTGGGATTAAAGGCATGCGCCACCAACGCCCAGCAAAACAAGAATTTTTTTAAAAAATCATTTTAAATAAGACTTTGGTTCTTCACAATTCAGAAGAAAAATCCATTTATTTAAATGATAAATGAGTAAATTTAATTAAAAAAGTATTTTAATACCATAAGTCAGCTGGATCTGCTACAGAAAGTTAAAAACAAAAAGAGTAAGATTGAAGCCCCCCACATGTTCTAATAATTGCAAGGAAACAAAATACTTAATATTACATACATTTTAATAACCAACTTATTATTCTTTGGACATGAAATTAAGAAAAGTTAATGATAACTATCCCCAAACCCAGGCATGTGAGTGGTATTTTTTTTTACCTGATAAAACAAAACTGTATACTTAGACATGCATTCTTCACAACAGAAGTCTTCCACCTTTCCACCCAAATTATTCTGTATCAATTTGGGAGATGTCTGTAAACAATAACTGCACATTTTACAGTGACTTCCCCAGCGTTTCCCCAAGTCATGTTTATAAAGCAATTTGCAACCTAAGAAACCAGGAAAAATAAAATTAACAATGTGATGCATAATAATTACTTACATTCTAAAGTTAGAAAAGCATTATGTTTTCACACTTGGACCTAACCAACTGGCAGGGCTGGAAATCAATTATAGGTTCAAAACTAACTGTGAGTATGTTGACTGAAATATATGTCATGTATAGTAACTTTCATTTCATAAAGCTTTTGTTTTATTTGAAATGTGAAAATATACTAGGCTTATAATTTAAGCTGCTAATGCAAAATGTAATTATTTTGTGTTATACATCAAGAAGGATAACACAGTCATTTTAGAGTCAATCAAAACATTTTTCCACATACATATCATCTAAATAAAGAAAATAATTTAACATCATTTTGATATCACTATTCAGACCATTTATATTCAGGAACACAATCTGAGGATGCCATAACTTAAAGACTTCTGCCAGGTGGCAGTGGCTCAGGCCTTTAATCCCAGCATTGGGGAGACGGAGATAGGCGGATCTCTGAGTTCAAGGTCAGCCTGGTCTACAGAGCAAGTTCTAGGACAGCAAAAGCTACACTAAGAAACCCTGTCTCAAAAAACAAACAAAAACAAACAATAAAATAAAATAAGTCAACTTCCAGCTTGAAATGAGTATATGGCCTAAATAACTTTGAGTTCTCCATCAA
Source organism: Cricetulus griseus (assembly GCF_003668045.3). Classification (NCBI taxonomy): domain Eukaryota; kingdom Metazoa; phylum Chordata; class Mammalia; order Rodentia; family Cricetidae; genus Cricetulus; species Cricetulus griseus. The sequence goes on along the minus strand of NC_048595.1, from coordinate 26,139,741 downwards.
GCTAATAAGGTCAAATATATTCTGTGTCACCATGAGGCTCTTTCACTTCATCTACACAAAATTAAGAACTAGACAAAAAGAGCAAATTATCTGTCAATAAATAAAAAGGCGTTGTATGTACAAAGGATAAAATAAATTGACATAGCAATCCTTAAACAACTACTTTAGAAACCACCACCATGCTCAAAAGTAAGGTTCCCTTTTGTCTTTTTACCTTCACTACAAAATGACTTGTCAGCACCTGAGAATCGCACAGTCTCCTTTATAATTTTCTCAATTTTACAATATTCACACATTGCCATTACATTATTGATTTTCTTATATTCGTCAGAACAATTCTTGCCACAGAACTGAAACATTTTACCCTGTAAAAAACATTGAGTAGTAATTAGACATTTTGTTTATGTTATGGAAACTTCATCCATTTTATTTCAAAAATATAAGATATGCAGTTGGTCATGTGGCACCTGTCTGTAATCCCAGTACTTAGTAGGCATAGACAGACAAATCTCTGTAAGTTTATAACCAGCCTGTCTACATACTGAGTTCCAGGCTAGTCAGAGCTACACAGTAAGCCCATCTCAAAGAAAAAGAAAAACAAAACAAAACAAAACAAAAAACAGTGCAATTTTGAGACAAAAAATTAAAAATATATTTACAGACAGAACCATTATACTCAAACTCTTATTATCATGAATCTGTACTTTGGTGTTTTATTTCCTTTGTATTTTGTAAAAAAGAGTTTCTCAGTGAGTAGCTACACTTGATTTTAAACTCAAAATCCTCCCACCTTAGCTTCCTATGTGCACACGCATCCACAGCAGCTATGAGGCCACACCTACCTTGTAGTCAAGAAGCTCTGGTTTTGTAGCAAAAAGACGATTACAGTGTTGACACCTAAGCTTCACCACACTTCGGGCAAACCCAACATGCTGGGACTGGGCTGCCAGCCGCTGGAGACCAGCTGCAGCAGAGCTGCTGATGGAGGTGGGGGATACAGCAGGGGTATTCCCTCCACCTGCAGACACTGCTGAACCTGTGGGGATGCTCACAATTACTTGGCCCTGAGACAAGGGCACTACTGAAGAATTCATTCCAGTTGGTTTGTTGAATAAATTCTGAAAAAGTAAACAATAACAATGGTTCTATTTAACTACTTCTTCAAAAAGTAGGAATTATGCCCCTATGTATGCCAAGCAAGGTTTTAGTAATGCAACAAGCTAGGTTCCTTGGCTTTGAACACCTCAAAAGTGAATGGGGCAAGTCTCACGTAGAAAAACAATCCAATAATCTTCAAAACTACTATTCTCACAAGAGTGTCATTTAATTTTATGGAGGACAGTTATGTGACTTTACAGGCTGAACTAATAATCTAAGCTAAAATATTGTAATAGAAACAGACAATCCTGGTAGAGTATGTTTGTATTACTACAGTAGGCGATGCACTGACTGAAGAAGAGGAAGATTCCCGAAGTCCTACCTGGAAAGCTACCACACAACTGTAGCTGCAGAAGTTGCGTATACTTCCATCTGACATGGCTAGATGATACTGAGGGATTGCTGAGGTTTTACAACTGTTACACTGAACTTGTACACCTTAGCAAATGAAAGTAAAAGCTAATGAGTCACACATGAACCTATGAGGAATTCAGTATTATAGACAAAACTTCAATTTTCAGGTTAAGCTATAGGAACTGAAGCTAACCTCCATCATGCCACATCTTTCAAAAACTAAATGAACATTTATAAAGTTTTAAGTTTTTAAATAGTCATAATCTACCCTGGAATTATAAGATGAATGGATCTTGAAATATATTGGATGTGGATAAAGAAGATACATTAAAGAGGGTATCTGTAATCCATTCAGTAAGGGGGATGAATAAATAGGTAAGCAAGTAAATAAGGTAACAGGTAATATTTTACAATAAAATGTGAACTATTTGCCCTAAAAATCAACTAAATTTAGACAAAAATTTGGGTCAGCAAAAAAGTCGTAACTAATTTTCCAACTATTACATTTTATAGTTTATGAAAGCAGTATTACCTGCAGAAGTAACCATTTTAACTCTGTAAGCAGATAAGCAATTAACAGAACAGAAAAGTTCTGTCTTCCCCAAGCTATTGGTATTCTCAATCATTTCTGCTGAGGATCTCAATGATTTGCAAAGCGCACATGGTGTTATTTTGGCTGATTTCTAGTAACAGAATAAAACAACATTCATTTTTACTAAATTCATAAAGCATAATTCTTTGAAATGTTTAAACTTAACTCTGATGATATATTACTACTTTTTATGTGTGGTGCTAGGAATCAATCCCGGGACCCTGCATGGTGCATTTTCCCCCTTACTCATGAAGTATTTTAAATCAGTACCTTTCAAATGATCATCATTACAATCCTCAGTAATAAGTTCCACAAAGGGAACCTATATGTTATTCTAAAATTCTGAGTTTGTGTATTACATACATATGCATACAAAAGTAAAAAGTGTTTCGCAGAGCAACACACATCATGGAAACATACATTATACTTTCATATCTCTACTGTATTTCATTAGAAAAGTATTAGTCATAACCTAGCAATTAATTTAAAGTCTGATAATTGATGATCAGCATTATTTTTTAAAAGGTGTTTTATGTATTAATACAATGCCTCTTTTATATTATATTAGCTGAAAAGTGTAAAATACTTCCTACAAAAGGTACTATTTAAAGCAATGATGTTTTCCCGTAAGGAAATCAATACACTTACTAGAAGACTCAGTATCAATCCTCTCCATCAAATAACAATGCATAATGTAAGCAGCAAGATGGGAGCAGATCTTGTAATCAGTGAGGCTGACAGAGTACTCAACAGAAAATAATAGTCAATACTATTACCCCATAACACACTTAAGAGAACACTGTTCAAGCAATAACTAAGAGACTTTAACATCTCGTTCCCTTACACCTGATTGGGAATATCTTGTAATTCCCAATCCAAACTGCAAACACAAACAATTTAAAAGACTTGAGTGAAAATTCATCTTTGTGAAACTTTTGCTGACACACCTGGTTCTACCAACTATGCTGTGTTGTACACAGTACATCATAATACTTCCAATACACCATCTTTATCTACTCACTTATTTATATGTCAGAAACATGTCTTCCACAAAAGAGGGATTGGATTCAATGTTTGTTTGACTAAATTAAAGAGGAAAGGCAAGTGGCAGCAATAACCATCTACAACATGCCAGGCTCAGTATTAGTGTTTTTGCTCTTACTTTTAAATAATCCTGAACACAGTCTAATTTTCACAGCCATTAACAGGTAAAACAAACAAAAAACCCACAACAACATAGAATCCATGATTCCTAAGTCTAACTGTTTTCTGGGTGTAAAACTGTACATGAACATACTGGATTGGTCTTAACTATTATATTAAAATATGACTAGGTGTTTTTGTTGTTGTTAGAAAGATGTTTGTGTTTTTACATTGAAGATAGTCTCACTTTGCTGTTCTAAATGGCTTGAAACTCACTATGTAAACCAAACTGGCCTCAAACTCAGTCTATCGTCTGTCCTCTAACTACCAAGGACTGAGGACTAAAAGAATGAATGCATCACCATGCTTGCCCTCGTATTTTTTGGAAGAGGAGGTAGTAAGGAATATTAAATTCTTGTCCCTAACCTGGCATGTTTCAATAGCTGAAAAGTAAGTAATTCCAAAATTAAAATTTAAAACTCATTCTAAAAGTAAGACATTTTATTCTATTTCTTCTTTTACAAAGTATGACTCAACTTTTAGTGCCTGATACACAATCAGGAAAAGAACAGCCTTCTGAAAACATTTAATTTTTTTCATTTGTGAGAAAAACATGAATATATTATATAATAAAGCTCAACAATTATAAATTGATTTAACGTGAAATTGCCTATAATTTTAAAAATAACTCAAAGCGAGTACCAGGCCACCCAGTGGTACACAGTGAAAGCATTAACTCCAAAACAAAGCAAAAATACACTTCCCCCCAAAACCTAACTACACTATTCATTAACTTTGGTGGACTGCATAGAAATGAAGGCACAGGCTGGGCAGTGGCAATGCACACACTGAATGCCAGCACTTGGGAGGCAGAGGCAGGCAGCTCTCTATAAATTCGAGGCCAGTCTGGTCTACAGAGTGAATTTCAGGACAGGCTCCAAAACTACAAAGAAGCCCTGTCTCGAAAAAACAAACAAATAAACCAACCAACCAAAAACAGGAAGCCACTGTAAAATACAAAATACAAAATACATAAAGTATTTTCCATCCCTTTACAACAGTGGTTCTTAACCTTCCTAATGCCATGACCCTTTAATATAGTTCCTAATGTCATGGTGACTCCCAACCATAAAATTTTCATTGCTACTTAACTGTAATTTTACTACCGATATGAATCATAATGCAAATACTTGTGTTTTCCAATGGTCTTAGGCCAACAGTGAGTCATAAGACCCTCCACCCCCACCCCAACAGGTCATGAACCACAAATCAAGAACCACCGCTTTAGTGTTACAATTATGAAACTAATATTTGACCAAAATTTACTGGCAAAATATGAAACAAAAACCAAAACAGCATAAAAGATCCTTATCATAGAACTGATCCAGTTTATTGCCTACAAATTGCTAACTCACAAATAAATAACCCTCATTTGTTTTATTTCATGAAGAAAATTCTCTCAGCACTCAGGAGGCAGAGGCAGGTGGATCTGTGAGTTTGAGGCCAGCCTGGTCTACAGAGTGAGTTCTAGGACAGCCAGGGCTACACAGAGAAACCCTGTATTGTAATGGGGGAAAAAAAAAAAAAAAAAGTTAAAAACCTCTTTGCTTTACTATGATTTTTCTTTTCTGGTTAACAACTGTAATTATATGGTTCCCTATTTGCAAGAAAATATACATTGAGATCGCACACACAAACATGTGCAATCTGGACCTTTTTGTTAAAAAACAAATGTATTAACAGACTAGAAGGCTATACACTTAAAAGATTAAGACTGGTTATCCTTAGGAGTTACATTGCTGCCTTTTGTTTGAGTTATTTAAAATTACTATTCAAAAATATAGATCACATCTGAATTAAAAGACACGCCTTAGCTAGGCATAGTAAATGCAGATGACTCCTGCACTTGGCAGGGTGAGGTAAAAGGACTACAAGTAATATGCACTGAGCCATATAACAAATTCCAAAGAGACATGGCTGCATAGTGAGAACCTGTCTCAACAAAACAGAGTCATACACTATTCATTTCTTTTCAGTTGTTCAAACAGGGTTTCTCTGAGTAAAAGCTATCCTGGAACTCCCCTGTAGACCAGGCTGGCCTCAAACTCACAAAGATCTGCCTGCCTCTGCCTTCTGAGTGCTGGGACTAAAGGCATGAGCCATGAATGACCAGCTGAAAGATGCATTTCTTAATGCATTTAGAGAAATTGGAACTACAGAACACTATTTCAGAATATTTAAAATATATTCATTTGGCAAATACCATTTAGTTGTAAAAACTTAACCAAATTTTAAGTCTCATTATTTTAAACAACTATTTCAAAAATAATTTCTTCCCAAAGGTTTCACCTCCCCTGAAATGAAAAGAGATGATAAAATTCAGTATGGTCAAATACCTGCTTGTATGAGGTGACACACATTGAACTACAAAACTTCTTAGACTGCCCCTCAATCTGAAGCACATGGCACTGTCCAGAGCCACTGTAACAGTAACCACCACAGTTCTCACAACAGTTCATAGTGAGGTTGTTAGCAGAGCGAAACTTAGAGAAGCAGGCATCACTGCAAAGTTTATGGACCACGTTCTGGTAATTAACTTCATGTCGAATCTAAAAATTATAAAGTGACACCAAAACAACAAAAACAAAGAATAAAAACATTGACCTTTAGACATAAGCAATACACTTATTCCCCCAAGAAGAGTACAAAGGTAACTTACAACAGCGTTCTTCTGACACATGCTGCATTTGGTTGAAATGCTATTTGTATTTATGGTAACAATGGGTTTTTTTTTCAGTTCATATGTTGACAAGCAAGACTGACTGCAAAAATCCTTACTGGTGGTACTATTTTCAAACTGCGCACTGATCACATCCTTTGGATTTAAAATGTCTCTAAAATGATAACAAAGATAAAATGTAAGTCACAGGATATTACATTTACTCCCTTTTGTTTATTAAAGCAACCAAATAAAACCAGGGAAAGGACATTGCAACTTTTGTTTGTTTGTTTGGTTTGGTTTTTTGAGAGGGTTTCTCTGTGTAGCTTTGGAGCCTATCCTGGCACTCGCTCTGGAGACCAGGCTGACCTCGAACTCACAGAGATCCGCCTACCTCTGCCTCCCGAATGCTGGGATTAAAGGCTTGTGCCACCAACGACTGACAACAACTTTGTTTTTATTAAACTATTTTAATTTTATATGTATGCGGTTTTGCCTACATGTATGCCTGTGCACCATGTGGGTTTCTGCTGTGTTCAGGAACCAGAAAAGGGAGTTAAATCCCTGGAACTGGAATTATACATGGATGTAAGCCACCATGTGGGTGCTGGGAATCAAAGCTGTATCCTCTGAAAGAGCAGTCAATGCTCTTAATCACTGAGTTGTCTATCTAGTCCCCAGGTACATTGCAATTTACATCTGTATGTTTATGTTTGTAAATTTGTGGTATGTATGTGCAGTCTGTATGTATGTGTATTTTACATATTCTTTTAAAGATTTACTATTATTTTATGTATAGAAACATGTGCCTCTGTGTATGTATATACACCATGTGTGTGCCTGGTACCTAAGGAGGCCAAAAGGCAGCACTGCCTCCCCTGGAACGGGAATTACAAACAGTTATGTGGGTCCTGAGAACTACAGCAGGATCCTCTGCAAGATCAGCAAGTGCTCACTACTGATAAGTCACCATTCCAGCCCCTCAAACAATTATTTCTGAACATGTAGGGGAAAAAAACCTGTCTACAGATAGATCAGTGACAATCACCAAAGGACAGAGAAATATGATAAATGCAGATGAAATTAACATGCATGAAAAAGAATGTAAAGAAATACATATCCAAACACTGTGGTTGGGAAGACAATTCAGTCAGGAAAAGGCTCACCCTGAAAGCCAAAGAACCTAAGTTCAATGCCCAGAATCTAAATAAAAACCCAGGTGTGATAACGAGTACTTGTAGTGCCAATGCTAGAATAGTCCAGACATGAAGATTCCTGGGAGACAGGAGGATCCCTAGGGCAAATGCCAGCCAGCTGAGAGTAGTTGGTGAGCTCCACACCAACAGGTCAATGACATACTTTTTTTTTTTAATTTATTGAACTTTATTTTATATGTTTTGGTGTAAAGATATCAGATTCTCTGGAACTGGAGTTACAGAGAGTTGTAAGTTGTCATGTAGGTTCTGGGAATTGAAAGCATGCCCTCTGGAAGAGCAGCCAGTGCTCTTAACCTCTGAGCTATCTCCCCATCTCCATGACATTCTGTCTTAAAGAAGGCATATACTATTCCTGAGGATGACACTCAAAGTTATCTTCTATCCTTCTATTCATGGGCATATATGTAAACATACACACACACATACACAGACACCTGTACACATGTGTACATACATGACCTCCCCTATCTGCATACACACAAAAATATATACATGGACAGGAAACACATTTCTGTGAATTTTACATGGTAATTTTAAAAATAAGTGATAAAACCTTAAAGAAGTACCTATAGTTATAATGAAAGAGTCATTGACACCTTAGGAATGGCTGGTCTCTAAAATGATTAACAATTTGTAAATTGTTGTTACATCAATCAAATTATTTCATAATAAAAAAACAGCAAACAAGAAAGGAAAAAATAAAAGGTAAAATAATCACAGTTTTCACCCTAACTTAGTTGTAGAATAATTTGAAAGTGCCTATACTAGAATACAAAAGTTTAGGCAGAATACATCTAAGTATTCACTTTTAAAACCACATGTTATAACCAAAGCAGAAAAAATAAAGCACCCTATTTCGGGTAAATTAATTTTGCCAGTAATAGTATGTGAAAGTCAATTCAATAATTAGTTTAATAAGTTATAGCTATAATTATAATAGCTATTCTCTAAACTTTAAGGTCACTATATAATTCATTCAATAATATTAGTTATCTACTAGATAGACTATATAGTAGTAAGTCCAACAAAGTAGACAACTCTATGTTATTTCTATTTAACACTGACAGATAATAAAGTGTATTTACTACACATAGTACAAGGCTTTAAAGTATATCTTTATGGCCAAATGGCTAAAGTTACTTAATATATATTACCTCAGTTGTCATTTTGTGACAATAATAATTTATATGAACTCAGAACTTGGGGGGGGGGGGCTAGTTTTGTTTTGTTTTCCAGACAGTTTCATTATGTTGCACTGGCTGTCCTGGAACTCTCTCTGTAGACCAGGCTTACCTCAAACCCAGAGACCCACCTGCCTCTGCTTCCCAAGTGCGGTGATAAAAGGAGTGTAGTACCACCCCTGGTTATTTAACTCAAAACTTCAAAAAATACTAGCTATGGTCACTATGTTTTACAATTGATTGCTTGAATTTATTCCTTGTATTATAAATCACCAAAACACCAATATCATTATTAAGTGAATTTTAACTTTGAACAAAACTAGATGAAATATGGGCTGGAGAGATAGCTCAGAGGTTAAGAGCACTGATTGCTCTTCCAGAGGTCCTGAGTTCAATATCCAACAACCACATGGTCGCTTACAACCATCTGTAATGAGATCTGGTTCCCTCTTCTGTCCTACAGGCATACATACAGGCAGAAAATTTTATACATAATAAATTTAAAAAAAAGAATAGATCTTTATTCCAAAAAAAAAATCTAGATGAAATTTCCTAACCTACCAAATCAAGGTACATGGCTCTAGATCACTTTCAGCCACATACATTCACCAGATAAAACTATAATACCATTGAAGAACTACTCCAAAATGAATGTTCCCTTTTCTTAAATGAATAGTACCACAAATGTTCCAATTTTCACATAGTTTTTTTAGATTTTGGAATATATGCACAGATATTACTGATTAAGCATCCATGATCTGAAAATCTTGGAATGTTCAAAATCATAAAATTTCTGAGTATGCTTTATTACTCAAAAATTTTTGAATGCTGGGTTTTTCTGTTCCTGATTCTCAAACTTGATAACCTTTAAGACCCCCACCCCCCCCAAAAAAAAAGCTGTGGTGTTTGTTATTTTAAGGAATGGCAATATTACAAAAAAAAAAATTTAACTTCTCAGTTATCCCTGACATGTGAACAAAAAATAGATATGCACAGAGGCTGGGGAAATATCACTGTGGTTAACAGCACTTGGTTGCTCTTCCAGAGAACCTGGGTTCAATGCCCAGTATCCACGTGGCAGTTCACAATGATCTGTATCTCCAGTTACACATTCTCCTCTGACTTCTGAGGGCACCAAGAACACATGTTGTACACAGATATACATGCAAGTTAAAAAAAAAAAAAAACATGATAATAAAATAAAACTAATTTTTAAAAACTTAAAAGTGGGGTTGGAGAGATGACTCAGAATTTGGGAGCACTGACTGTTTTCCCAGAGGTTCCTTTCCGAGAAACCACATGGTGGCTCACAATCATCTGTAATGAGGTCTGGCCTGGAGGCATACATACAGACAGAACACTGTATAAATAATAAATAAATCTTTAAAAGAATAAAACTTTGGGCTGGAGAGATGGCTCAGAGGTTAAGAGCACTGGTTGCTCTTCCGTATGTCCTGAGTTCAATTCCCAGCAACCACATGGTGGGCTCACAACCATCTCCAATGAAAACTGGTGCCCTAATCTGGCCTGTAGGAATACATGCAAGCAGAATACTGTACACATAATAAATAAATCTTCGAAAAACAAAAAAAAAGAATAAAAACTTAAAAGAGATTTGCACCTACATAAATTCAAATTTCTGTTAAGTCTCTGTCTAATTCAAAAGACAAGAGGAGTAATCAGGGGTAAAACAGTGAAAGTTAAATAATTAACCGCAGTTTAAATTGAGAGGCCAAGAGGTTTCAAAACACCAAAATAGTATTATTCCTTTTTCCTTTTTTTCTTTTTTGGTTTTTTGAGACATAACCTCTCTACGTAGCCCTAGCTGTCCTTTAACACACAGAGATCTGTCTTCCTCTACTGAAGGTGTCATCACACCAAGCTTCTTTTTTTTTTTCTGAGTTACTCTATTAAATATTTACTATCACCTTATAAGATCTATAAGGATAATCTTAGTATTACTCAAAAACATCAAGATGATTTTAATTAAGTCAAGGTTAATATTTGTTATTTAACTTTACAATAGAACTTCTAATGGTTCAGATTCTGGAATGTGTGTGAGTGTGTCACTTAAGGTTAGACCAAATTTAAATATATTTCAACAATAACAGATAGGAAACATAACTTTAAATATTTGTTGCACCTAGGGTCTATTGTCAACAACTGCAAAATAAAACGCTATGGTGCTAGAATAGTAAGATGTAAGGAATCTCACTTAACTAATGAAAAGGAAAGGGTTAATTTCAAAACAATTTGTTAAGTTGGAAGAGAACTGAGCACTTCCCACTCAGAATACTGAAAGCAGCAACAACATGGTGGCACTAAATTACATGGTATTTCTTTACAAAAGCTCCCACAGCAAAGTAGAAACTAAAACATAACAAATAAGTTAAGAAACAAACACGGAAAGAAATAAAGAAACAGAAAAGGTAATTTAGAACTCTGCTATACTTTGAGCAACTTGAACAAGTCTTCTTGGTAAGAAGAGGTGGCAGGCGGGCAGGTGGGACTGTGTATCCAGTGAGGCACAGTGTGGAGCAGAAAAGCTGTGTAGACCCTTTCCTCTGATATGCAGTCTGCCCCTTCTGGAGGATTTTTTTACAACCAGAACAGGAAACTCGAACAGCTGCAGCTGGAACTGAAGGAAGCATTTTATTCATGCCAGGTGATGCCAGAGAAGGCTGAAAGCCAGTAGTCAACTGTGGAGCTTTAAAATAAAAAAAATTAAAAAATTTAAAGAATGAAGAGAACACTGAAAGGAAAACTTACTTTTTATTTTGCATTTCATGAATTGGTACTTTTCTAGAGCTAGTTTGGAACCTAGTATTAACTATGGAATATACAATGTAAAGGATTCTAAATGAACAGAGAGAACAGCCTAGTTTATTAACATTAGCAGAAATGCCCACTCATTCATGTTGGCCAGAATAAATACAATTCATTTATTCAGGACTGATTCTTACCAAGAGGACTGCCACTGACTGAAAACACAGCACTAATTTTCAGTTCCCCCTCTTGAGTTTTTTGCTGTTGGCCATGATTATACTCCTTTAAAAAAGAAAAACCATGAGTAAATACAGAGAAAAGAATAAATTCCTCAAGAAATCAAGACAGTTTACTATTGCTGTACAGAAGTGGAAAATGTTTACAACATTAATAGGAAATAATGAAATACAAACAGTAAACAAACTATAATTAACAAGGGCAAATATGTTTGTATACCCGGAGTGAGAAAAAAACCAAAAAGAATGTTAGCTACCCAAATAGTCAGATGCACTACTAGTTCCTAAATTATTTCTGAAATTCTTAATATTACAGTATTGTAAACATCTGCTTATTATAAAAGTAATACATAATCACAATAGAACATTTATTTAGAAATAAAGAAAAAAACTTTGGCTCTCATTTCCATCACCTCAAAGGTCTGCTGTGACTCTGTGGTATATTTCTTTCCAGTCTTTTCCCTTCTCTAGTCAAAGAAAAGTTTTGTTTCTTTAGAATTATAATTTATTCTAAATTTTTCTAATGAATTTGTGTCCTGCTTATTTGAATTATTATATATTCTTGCATAGCTATCCAGAATAATTTCTAATGATTAAATACCATTATTTATAAGACTTAAGTCCAAGAACCAGCAGTCTAGGTTGTCTGAGAATTCTAAAAGAACACTTAAAACACTGTATTATTTAAATGACTTAAAAGTTTTTGCCTAAATATATGTATGTGCACTACATGGATACCTGGTGCCCATGGAGCTTACAAGAGTCCAGTGGGACTAGAGTTACATATGGTTGTTAGCTCCACTATGTAGGTGCTAGGAAATAAACCCAAATCCTCTGGAGGAGCAGCCCATGCTCTTAACCTAAAAGCCAAACTCTCCACCCTTAAATAAGTTTTAAATACAAGTAAACATTTTAAGTCATACATAGCCACCACACCAGAATTCCAGTATATAATTTACAGGGTTATTCTTTGCCCATACAATTATACTGCTCACCTGTAACAGCATTAAGTAACAGTTGTTTTATAATTTTAAGATATTTATCACAGACATACTTCCTTTTTGGTGGTGGGTTTAACAACACACTAAACAAACCTAAGCAATATTGGAATTTATTATATATGCGTAATGACGTATCAGATAAAACAGCTGAAATTGACTTGAAATATGTACACCTGACTTGGGCAGAAAACAAAGAGTACCCAAATTATGACAGTATTTGAACACAGCATTTTTCTTGTGGGGTTTGTTTTGTTTTTGAGGCAGGGTTTCACTGTACAGCTCTGAATGACCAGAAACTTGCTAAATAGACCAGATGAGGCCCGAACCTGCTGCTTCTGCCTCCTAAGTATTGGGATTATAGGGTAGTGCTACCATAAATGACTAATACAGAATATTTCTTAAAAAAATGAAAATTTATGCAAAACCCCATGGCTAACAGTACAACTTCTTAAAAGGCAGGATCAGTATTACTCATTTTCTCTACTTTTTGCCTCGGGCTCTAACACAAAGATGCATGGCACTGACATCTAATGGCAACAGTGTTGGTCTACTTAATTATTCAGCACAGTGGATTATACAATGATGAATATCATTTTGTTGTTGTTGTTGTTGTTGTCGTCGTCGTCGTCGTCCCCCCAACAGGGTTTCTCTGTGTAACAACAGCCCTAGCTATTCCAAAAATTGCTTTGTAGTTCAGACTGACCTCAAACTCACAGAAATCCAAATACCTCTGCCTCCTATGTGCTTCGATTAAAGGCAACCAAACCCTGCTGATGAATATCTCTAATCAAGTAGAATTACTAGGTTACAAGATACATTTTAAAGAGTTTTAAAACATTATGAGATTGGTTTTGTTCAAACAAAACTGTGATTTTGGGGTTGGGTTTTGTTTGGTTTGTTTGTTTTTCAAGGCATTTCCCAGTGTAAATCAGGATGTCCTCAAACTCAAAAGATCCACTTGCCTCTGCCTCCCTATTGCTGGAATTAAAGGTATACACCACCACACCTGGCTTTCAGCAAAGCTATTCTTACTCCAATAATTCATAGGGGAGAAAATAAAAGCCAATTAAAAGGTTTTTTCCTATTTGTTTTATTTGCACCTATTTTTTTAAATGATTTATTTATTATGTATACAACATTCTGCCTGCATGTCAGAAGAGGGCACCAGATCTCATTACAGATGGTTGTGAGCCACCATGTGGTTACTAGGAATTGAACTCAGGACCTCTGGAAGAGCAGTCAGTGCTCTTAACCTCTGAGCCAGCTCTCCAGCCCCTATTTGCACCTATTTTTAATGTTCACTTACAAGTGCATTATGATATTACAATATTATCCTCAGTAGTATTTATCAACATTTCTTTTGAGTTAAATTTTTTATGTACTCAAGTTTTCATTAATGCCAAAAATTTGACAATCTCTACCTTTATGATTTCTTCTATCTCTCATAAAGTTTTACTTCCATAACAAAATAATAAGGAAGTGTTTTCAGTGTTTATAATACAGTCCTTTAATCCAGAGATCAGCAAACTTTATCCACAAAGGGCCAGATAGTACATATTTTCGACTTTACAAGCCATATGGCCTGATCTCTCTGTCATAAATACCCAACTCTTGCCCTGGTAGAGCAAAAGCACCCAGAGACAACATGTAAATAAATGAACATGGCAAAGTTCTATAAAACTTTATTTCTTAAGAGCAGTAGCTGAACAACAGACTTAATATGGTGGATTTGATTTGACAATTTGGCAGTGCTGGCTTAGGTCCATTTGGGACTGGGAACTTTTCTTTGATGAATAGAACATTTTTTCTTCATAACAGGATCAATACACCAAATCCTGAAAAACTATTATGGGCTATGCTGTTATCATTATCAGCCTGTATCATACTATTCTGATGGGATGTACGATGTTTAACTGTTTACATAGTTTTCCACTCAACCTCTCCAAAAAGTTTTGAAAGTATGCATTTATAATGTGTGTATGTGTACACTTCTCAAAACATCAGAACCTAATCACCACTATGTGTCTTACTTAGGAATAATAGACACCATTAACACTTCTTGCATTTTTTTTTTAAAAACTGATCTCACCACTCATTTAAGTCATCTTTTACCTTACAACTACTTTTATTTTTGTTACTAAGAATTGTGGATTTCAACTGGGAAACCAATCCATATAACTATTACTATCTTTTTATTATTATTTTACCTTCAACTCCACGAAACTATCACAATTCTCCGATAACGTTATTACTTTAGTTCCCATTTCTATTATGTTCTCTTCTAATTCTATTTATAAATAATATACTAACATGTTTTGAGCCAAAATTCCAATAGTTAAGTAAAAATGATAAGATCAATAATCGGTATTATTTTAGTAATTATGCAAGTTTCCCATAATTTTGTTTACTAATTCAGAGTTTGATCTAGCAATTATTTCCTTGCAACAATGAACAGAATATACATAAGAAATGTATCATGAATTATGTGATGTATCATTTGGCATACAATAAAGATACTGATGCTCAAAGTTACACTGTTAGTGAAATATACTTTGCGGGGGGGGGGGGGGGGACGGGGACGACGACACACGACACGACAACGACGACAGGGTTTCTCTGTGTAGCCTTAGCGGTCCTGGAATTTGCTCTGTACACCAGGCTGGCCTCAATCTCACAGAGATCCTCCTGCCTATGCTTCGCAAGTACTAAGATTAAAGGTGTTAGCCACTGCCACTTTTCTTTTTAAGACAGGATCTCACTGTATACCCCAGGATGGACTGGAATTTTTTATTTAATTCAGGGGCTGCCCTTGAACTCACAGAGATCTGCCTGTCTCCAAGTATTAGGATTAAAAAGCATGCACTACCACACCTGGCAGATATTAATTTTCTTTAAATACTGACTTATTTTGACATGCCTATGCATATATTTCTAATACAAAATTTTTATTCCAGAAATAATTAGTACCCATTGGTTCACATCAATGGTTCTCCAGTCTACTTTTCTTATTCTGTGGTGGCAATTCCTAAATTAATGAAACTTATTTAAGCCAATGATATGTATTATTCATGGTAGAGGGAGCAGGAGAAATAGAGGAGAGAGATAAAACTGTATGTATTCTATATAAAATGCCTACAATACCTTCAAGGCAGAATGCTTGGTCTGTCTGTATTCCCTACAACAACTAACCATTCTTTATGAGAAATAAATACCTGATGATCCCAAAGCTTTCAAAAACAAAACAAAATAAAAACTAAAAAACAGAGGTCAAAATAAAACCTGCTTTATCTTTCCCTTGCTGAACACAAAGGAAGTCCTCATCAATACCACAGGACAAATGACGTTGAAAAAAACATCTTCACTGGCCAAATAAATGATATAACTCAAACAAAGCTCCAACATTTCCACAACTGCATTATACTTTCAAAGAGTCTATGAACCATTACTGTGATATTAGGTATTGCTTTCCCATGTTCATCTATCTCAACTAAAGACTACAAATTAGTTCTCTCATTACTGTAAGCAGAATAGAAAATAATGAAGATGTCAACATTAGTAACATCTTAGTTTCAGATTCTATGGAAAAGATGGAAGAATGAGGTCTTTGGCTCTCCTTGAGAGTTTCTCTTTACAACCCTACCTAGAACATACCCCCTGCTTTTTTTTTTTTCTTAAATCAGTTAGTTACAAAATAATAATCTAACAAGAATAAGACTTATATTATCAACTTAATTCTTTCCTGAACATTTGGCCTTGAATAACTAACCTATGAAATTTAGCTTCCTAGTGTAGACACAGGATAACATATTCTCTACTTAGAACACACACACACAGTTGTTAGGAGGATAAAACAATATGCTACATAACTACTATTTTTTTTAACTACAGAAAATACTATAGTAAAATGTAATGGGGTTAGAATGAATAAATGAAACTGAAAAGCTAAATGATTTTATACTAGCTAAAAGAAGCAAGATGACTAACAAGTAACTAAAAGCAATGGGTTAGCATTGAGATACATATACAGACATTTCAGCACACTAGTGGTCTAGATGAAGAACAACTTGAACAGTAAAAAGCACATTGAAAGCAAAACTACAAAGTTAAGCACAGAGAGAAATCACTAGTAAATGATGATCAAAGAAAAGGGTGACCACAGGGACGAATTCTGTCAGTACTTTATGGGTACTGTTTGTGGGACCAAATGAATAATTCTTTGTAATTCCACTTCTAATCTATGGAGAACCCATAAAATTAATAAAGTGTTATACAGTACTGAAAAAGCAAAAAAAAAATAAATAAATAAGATTTCCAGTGATGGGGAGGAAAAGTATAGGGCAGTAAGGAGGGAGTAGAATGTAGGTGGAAAGGGGAAGAGGAGAATGAAAAGGAAAGAACCAGCACCTAAAGTTATAATTTGGACTCCTCTCCTGCAGATTTCTGGAACTACCAGAGGTTTGACTGAAAACAGAAACAACTGCTCAGAAAAATCTACTTCTAGCCACTCATGTGCTAGGATTGCCCTACTGTGGGGACAGGACAAAGACCACTCTGTGACCCTGTTTCTACCAGGACCTATCCACAGGACTGTAAACTCTCAAAAGACCAAACAAATTAAGTAGTAAGCCCCTGAAGCAGTTCTTCCCCATAGTCATTATAAAACTCAATATTCAGCATTTATACAACGTTTTGTAACTTTGTGTAAGTATATAAAACACAGGCATTGCTATCCATTCCATCCTATTAGTACTCTCTAGGCACTAGAAGCTCTGCTTTAAAAACAATACTAATAATTTTCCTGATGCCTTCTATCCCCAACTATTTATCCTGAGGAAAGCTCCATGAGTCATATACAAGAGAAAAAGAAGTCTTTAGTGCTCTGCCAGCATAATGATTTCTTAGTAATTTCCTACGTCTACACGGGGATATGAGGCTTAAGAGAGCTTCCTTGTACAAAGACATGGATATTATTTTCACAAGAATACATGGCAATCAGTACATTTACACCTAATCCAAGTACCCAAGATTTCCATTTCTCTTGTTTCTACAAACTACTTTTAACCTGCCATCTATTAAAATATTTTCAGATTCCTTCTACTATCCAAATTGAGCCAACTGCACTCATAGCCATGTAGATCTACCACCATCCTATCATCTACCTTTCCCTTAGTATTGCTGAATTCTTGTCAGAGTTCTCAACTACCTCTATGTGCAATTGTGGGCCTATTCCTTTAAGAGGTCAAACCCCACAGCCTGAAGAAATAGGATAGGCCTCACTGAACTCTCTCTGGAGTTGATAAGCCATGTTTTGGACGAATAGTTCCTAATTTATGGTGTTCCATGGTCCTTGTCACATATGCTATGCTAAACTAAATCATGTGGTATGAAACTTATTGCCATACCACGAAAAGATAAAAACCAGAGATTTTCCTTTGTTGGGGTTATTTCTCTGAAGGTGTTCTTCTCTAGGTTTCTCCATTCATCATGTCATGGCAGCTATTTCTCATACCCCCACTTACTTGTTTTTTGTTTACTTATTGGTTTCTCAGGATAGGATTTTTCTGTATAGCCCTGGAACTCACTCTGTAGACCAGGTGGGCCTCAAACTCACCTGCCTCTGCCTCCCAAGAGCTGGAATTAAAGGCGTGTGTCACCACCACCTAGCTTTTTCATACTTTTAAGCTATCTTTAATAGAGCTCCTCACCAGGTTTTAAAGGGAAATGTCTCTTTTCCTTTAAGGCCATAATATGCTGTTTCTGGTATACTGTATTGTTACTTTTGAATGGTCTGCCTCACATGGCTCCTGTGATCACCCCCCCCACCCAAAAAAAATCCCATTTCTCGTTCTGTATCCTACACTCAATAGTTGCCTAGTCTTTTCTCTCCTTAATCTAAACAGTAGTTCTCTATACTAAATGATTTTGCTCCCCAGGATTATCTGGCAGTGTCTGACGATATTTTTGACTGTTACAACTGGAGAGGGAGAGAGTTGCAAGTGGCACCAAGCATAGGTAAAAACCAAGGATGTGCTAGAGACCCTGCAATACACCAAAGAGGTCCTCATAACAAAGAATGGTCCTGTTCTAAATATCAATGGTGCTGAGGTTGAGAAATCTTGCTCAAAGAAGCCTTCATGAAAAATGCCCTTTCATTACAAGTCTCATTCACAAACTCCCTTAGATAGCAAACTAAGGGAAAGGTAAGTCTCCTTAAATTAGAGATTATTCCATAACAATAGCTAATCTGTGTAATCTCTGTCTTACACTTTCTGAAATCATGACATCTGAACAAAAATACAGACTACCTTCAAATAGCTGCTACTATTATGTATTTATTGCTTAAATCCCTTCCTACATTTCACAGTGACTTCAGCCTGTGATGCAGCTTCTTTCTTCCATTCCAACCACTGCAATGCTATCAATTGCATGGGTAACTTAACTGACTGTAGGATTTCAGATGCAGGATTCCTATGATTTACTTCCAGAGCAGCCTTGAATCGGCACAGCTAGACCCTTGCCCTTACTACTCAAATATCTCAAACTTGGAATCATGAATCACTCACCAACGCCTCCTTTCCAATAAATTGGTTCTTCAATCAATTAACCCTTCCAAAGATAATTATGTCCATTAGCCCTCCTGAAAGACAGTTAAATGCATACCTAACCTGTACCTCATTAATAGTAAAGGGCTCTATGAATTAAATCACTCCATAAACCCATGTGCCACCCTCCTCCTAGGTTTTCAGCCTCATCTGCTGCACTAGTCTTGAAACCTCAAAAACTCACTAGTCTCCCAACTCTGTACTAAAATGCCCACAAAAGCCACAGAGCTATTAAAAGACAAAGAAGATTAAAAGTCTTAATTACCCTTCAGGTACATTTTCATGTAATTCTTGCTACAGCCTTGCAAAGCAATTCAAGTTGCTTCAATCACAAACTCTTTTCATCCTGTCAATAAACTATTTCACTCAAGTACTTCCTCTTTCAAATGAGTAAGTTGATGTGTGGAACACAAAGAAACAAGAAGGGGGAAAGGTCAAATGTTTACTTGAGCATTTTCAGGTTCATCTTTAACTCTGTCTAGTAGTCCCTGCTGAGGCGCCACTGCTTTGTCATACTCATCATCCAAAGGTTCTTCTTTAATTCTAATATTTGATGCAAAGGAATTCCCCAGTTCCGAACCAATGGATTCTTTATTGGCAAATGGGTAGCTGGAATCCTAAAACACAATATAAAGGATTAATAAATATTCAAATTTAAAGTGAGTCCTCTTCAGGTTAATACCCAAAGAAAAGCTCACTGGAAATGAATTCTATGGACATACATTAGTGTCCCTATGCCTAAAAGTTGATATGCTATAGGTCTAAATATCAAACGCAAATAAAGAACCTAAGAGCCAAAGCTTTTAGGAATATCTCCAAAGACGTCCTTATGCAAATAATACTTAAAAAAAAATTCAGTGCTCTGTCTAACACAAGCAGAATTTTGAAAGTGACATAAAGAAAACTTTGACACTTGCCACAGTTAACAGCAATCTACATACACACTGAAAACTTACCCTAAAGTTTGTTTCTGGGTTTTGTGGTAAATGAGTATGTAATGTTTCTTCAACTTGATTAGCTATTGAAAGAAAACAAACAAACAAACACATGTATATGAATAACAGTTAATCTTACAAAGAATGACCTAAAAAGCTATTGTTTGAAATTATCTCTCTATTCCAACAAAGAGTGAACTAGACTCCAAAGAACTCAAAGTTTTATTCTAAGTTCCAAACAACCTGGTCTCACTACCATTCATCCTTACCACATACCTTTCTTTGCTCAAACAGACTGGTGACTTCATTTACTACGCTCTCAAAAATGTTTGCTTTCCTCTGCAGCTCTGCTAAGTTGCCCAAGTCTCTGTTTCCTGTCTTCACACTAAAGTTTTCAGACTCTGCTCAGTTCAAAACTCACCTCTATAGGAAAACATCCCTTGTTTATTATGTTACTCTCAGAAGAATTTCGTGAATTAGGAATGTGGCTCTGCAGGAGAGCACTTGTCTAACATGCCAAAAGGTCTGGAGTCTAATATAAACAAAGCACATCAGGGAGCGAAGCAAATTTAGGTTTGGTGTAGTGGCTCACACACTTGCTATTTAAAACACTTAGGAGACAAGGCAGGAGAACTGCAGCAAGTCCGGGCCAGCTTGAGCTGAAGATTAAGACTCTGTCTCAAAAGTGAAAAAAAGCAATCACTTTAACACCCCAGTTATTTAAATATTGCAATGCCCCACATATACTCTTCTATCATTATCTTATCTTACACATTCAATCTTGGTCTACTTCAACTCATCATTAACACCTCTACTATCTACCTCGACTTGTCTTTTCTATTACTACACATGCTCCTTCAGAAAAAAGACTCCTAGAATTCAACATCTGTCAATACATATGTGATATATATATATATATATATATATGTATATATATACATATTCACACATATTAGAAATGCAATATACCCTTGCTCATAATATATATTCTATTAAACAGTTGTCCTTCACAATACTGATTTGTTCTTTCTATAATACATTTCCTAGGATTGCCTAAAGAAATACATGGATTGATATGGTGTAGGTACTTTCTTCCTAAACATCAATTTAACTTTTAGTGAAGGATTACAATCTTCTTGTAAAAGGCTAAGTTCCAAGAATACAAAGATGAGTAAGATACAATCTGGCTCTCAAGAAGAAAAAACAAAACAAGCCAACAAATACTATAAATAAGGCATAAAACAAAACTCTGTGGAAATAGAGGTAAGAAAACCATTCTTGGGAATGACTGTAAAGTAGGAAAGATTTATGAATTATGCTTCATTGGATAAGAAGTAACTTTACAGGTGTATATATACAGTAAGAGAAAAATGAAACAGCAAGAAGGGAAAGCATACAAGAAATGTGTGATCTATTCAAGAACAGAACTGGAGCTAGAATACAGGGTGCACTGTGCAAAGAGAATCAAAAGGAACTTCAATGAAGTTCTAAAATGGAACGTGGAGGTCATTTGTTTCAACTCCCTAGTTTAGACTAACGGGTGAGGTAAGAATTTAAATCAGTGTTTACAGGACAAAGATGCTAAGTCCAACTTCAGATTCTAATATTCAACCAAAGGAACTGAACAAGTGATATAAGCATCTTGCCTTTCATCAAAATATTGCAACCCAAGAAGAGGAAAAAATACGCTTTCAACCAATTACAATACAACTAAATGTTATGAGGAGAAATTCAATCACTTTATAGAATAAGGAGAAAATAAAAATGAGAGCTTACAAGGAGTTTAAAACTGTTCATATTTCCCTTAACATAAAGAGTAATAAAAGCTCCATTGTCAGTATTTTGTTATTGTGCTTTATGGTTCTATGCCAACAATTATTACCTGCTTTATCAAAAAAACTGCTTTTCAACCTTGAATCCAAACCTTTATGGGGTTTATCCAACCGTTTTTCACGTTCATGATAAGTTAGGTCTCTATTTTTCTCCTTTCCAGGAAATGTCTCTTTGCTGTTTTCTCTTACTAAACAAAAATCTTTTCGTATTGATTTAAAGACAGAAACCTGATCAAACTGTTTAGGAAAGTCTTTTTTTAATTTATTTTGAATTTGTATTTCATTTTCATTATCTGATTCATGATGAGAGGCTCTTCTCTCTACTTCCAAGCTATCATCAGTATGAATTGAAGAAACAAGATTGTCCTTTGAACTAAAATCCTGTTCATCCTCATTGTCACTACTAACGACTGGAATTCCTGCAAGATCCCCAGAGTTCAAAAAATAATCATCTTCATCCAGCAATGAATTCTCAGATCCTGTTTGATTCGGCATTCCATAAGACATGCTGGCAAGGGTAGGAGTTAAGTTGTGGTCTGTGTCTTCAGACATTTCTGTATCCATGACACCACCTTAAAAAGTAAGAAACTGTTTAGACAAGTGACAGTGTGAGGATGACTGCAGTTATAAGGTCTGTCTGCCATTAACCCAATATATTTCTTCTTTGTCAAACAAAATATAGGTAGTATTACAATAGTATTCATTTAACATTTCTGATGATATTATCCCTATCTGACAATTAAGGAAACAGGAAACCTAAACTTGAAAGACTACATCAGGTTACAAAGAAAACAAACTGATATAGAGAAAAGAGCACCAACTTCAGAATCAGAGCAAAAAATTCTCAATCTGTATATAAAGCAATCTAATACTCACCTTGAAAATAAATTTTTGGTGAGGCTTAGTGACAATTATGTATTTAAAAAGCTATTCAAATTAATAAACATAGAAAGGAATATGAAAGTAATAATTATAATTTTTATACTACATGTTCTGCAAAGTTGAGACCAAAACACTAACTATAATATAACCCAGGTCTTTAGTCCCAGAATCTCACTTTCTCTGCACTAACACAGATTCAATAAAGTTAAGGATTACTATGCTAAGTACGAAAACAAAAAAATAAATTTAGCTATCCTGCTAGCCTTCATTAACTATATGCTGAAGTCTGTCCTATTACAAAGATTCACCTTTCTTTCACAAACCTGTTTAAAGAAAAAAAAAAAAGTTTTACCTAGTTTGTTCTACTTTAACAACCAAGCATTAGTTCATTGGTCTCTGAACTTCCCAACAGAATTACCCTCATTGACATCATAGTCATATCCAATTGTGTATCCCTGCTGGATAAAACTTATCTCTTTGATACTGTACTTCCTATACATTGATGTATTTTATTCTCCATCTGTTTGTAGCTTCAATATCAGTTCTTCAAGATTCTGGACTGTTTCATATACTCAGACTAAATTATTTTATTCATTTGCATTTACTTTGATTTGTGCTATTGACTTTTTCTTTCTTTTTTAGAACCACGGTGCCTCAGGATGAAAGCCAGGGACTCTTTCATGGTAGACAAGCACTTTCCCACAGAGCTATACCCAAGCTTCAACTTACTTTTTTCTTCCAAGACAGATTTAGTGGGACTAGAGAGATGGCTCAATGGTTAAGATCTACCAAAAGATATGAGTTTGATTCCCAGAAACCACAGGGTGGCTAACAACCCTCTGTAACTCTAGTTCCAAAGGAATCCAACACCCTCTTTCTGGATGCACAACATCCAGGCAAAACAAAAAACAAAAAACAAAAAATCACAAATATAAAATAAAAATAAATAGATCCCAAGGTAGATTTAGGTACCTACATTCAACTGGTAGTTCTTATTTTTCCCTCACTTGATTAAATGATTCACCAACTAACAATTATTTGAGAGAAAATTATTTTAATTCTCCTTTCCCAGGAATAATTTCTATCAACTATAATACTTTATGTCTCTAAAATTCATTTCTTCTATTCAGTATCTAATTATAACTGTCCAAATCTCTTCCTGTACATTTTCAGTGCACTAAATCTGCATAACTACCTACAAAGTTAACTATACTCTTACAAATCCTATGCCTAAATCACATTAAGTTGGTCCAAGAATAGGCAAACTGGAACTTGCTAAAAACAACGTAAAGGAAAGACAAAAGACATTAATAGCTTTCTGATCTTTAACCTGGATCTATAATCTGATAAAATCCTTCATTTGTTTTCTATAACCAAGACTTAACTATGAAAAGTCCAAATAAAGCTTTCCTTCATGGTACCTTCTACAAAGGCATTTTTCTAAAATGCAAGCTATTCCATATCTCTTGAAGATCACCCACGGTCCCCTGTATTCTTAAAAGAAAGATGCATCCATTCATAGCACATACTCTGGTAAATAAATACTACCACAAGTTATAAGGACAAAATGGTAACAACTCCGAAGATGGCTACTGTTACTTACAAAGCTACAAAAATGGGGGGTGGGGGCTACTAACATTATGACAACTGGGGAAAAAAATCAAGACTGGAGCGCATAATGAAATCAAAACCAAAAGTAGAAAAAAAAACCCTTTATATTTTTACATCAGTAGAATGCTTGATAATTAGTGTGGAATAACGAAAATGGGAAAATCTCCTTGTATGCTTTCCAAAAAGGGCTATAGAGACTGCTCAGAGGTTAAAAACACCCAATGCTCTCAGAAAGGACTTAATGCTCTTGCAAAGGACTTGGGTTCAGTTCCCAGCACATATATTGACTCACAACCATCTGTAATTCCAGAATGATACCCTATTCTGGCCTCTGCAGACACCAGACACTCACACTTACATACATGGAAACACCCACATACATAAAATTTAAAAACTAAATCTTTACAGCCACGTGTAATCCCAGCACTCAATAAGCAGAGACAGGCAGATCTCTGAGTTTGAGACCAACCTGGTATACACAGAGAGTTCCAGGACTACATAAAAGAGAGACTGTTTGACAATAAATAGGGACTACAGAAATAGCTCAGCAGTTAAGAAAACTAGCTGCTCTTCAGGAGGACCTGAGCTCAATTCCAAGCACCCATATGGCAGGTAACAACTGTCTGTTACTCCAGTTACAAGGGACTGGACACCATCAAACAGACACACATGCAGGTAAAACACCAATGTACACAAAATAAAAATAAATCATTTAAAATAAATAAATTTAAAATGAAATCACACAATAAATGGTAAACACATGGTAAATTCTTTTTTTTTTTCCCCTTTTTTGTTTTTTTTGAGACCTGATTTTTCTATGTTTCCCTGGCTGGCTGTCCTGGAACTCACTGTAGACCAGAGTGGCCTTGAACTCAGAGATCTGCCTGTCTCTGCCTCCCATATGCTGAAACTAAAGGAGCATACCATCACATCTGATACAACGCTAAAACCTTAAAGGAAATACACACTAGAGAAGTAGCAGGTGAGGCGTCAGCATGCTTACTTTCTCATGGCATACAGTAGAAACAGGCAGGAACTGAAAAGACTGCACAGGATGAGCAACACTGGAGATATTTTCAGGTGGATTGAGCCCTCTTTTCCAATTACTTAAAACTTCATACGAGATTAGGGAGATACATAACCCAGCATTTTACCATTCTACCAGCATTCTGAAGTCATATTCTCTATTCAGCTTTTGGTCACTGTTAGCAAGCCATGTACTGTGTGTCAGAAACTGTTTCATGAGTGAATTTACATTATAAGATCACCAATTTAAGTTCTATAAGAAATTTTAAAAGATCAATACTAACAAGAAATATTGCAAGCAACTTTTGTTATCTATTTACATTAACAGTCAAGGAACAGGACAGAAAGAAATAGTCACTCAGAAAAACCTGACATGCAACTCAAACCGAAGAAACTTCCAGATATACCTAAGTTCAAACATTAAAAGGAAATAAAGAGAAGCCATGTTACAATTCTTAATTCAGAATATAATACCCAATACTTTAGACAATAAAACAGTATAAAACAAATTTACTGAATAATAATATAAAACAAAAATGTAACTACAAAGACTAGTAAACCAATCAAAAGCAAAGGATAAACTAGTTAAAACGACTTCATTGTACTGTGTCATAAACGGCAATAAAGAAACATCCAAATACATATAAAAGTGAGGATTTTAACAAACATTCCATAGATACGGAAAGTCCAACAGTCAACAAGAGAAATGCCAATTAATGATATAATGAGCTACAGAATGGCATTCAGACAAGAATGCTACAGGACACAGTTAGCAAACTCTGATCCAAGGCCATGAAATATAAAGAGAAGAGATTTCAGCACAGATCATATATGGAATTTGGAAAGCCTAAAATATGTACTGTTTAATCCTTAGCAAAGAATATTTCCCAACACATCAGTTAAATACTGATGACAGGAATGAATGTAAACAAAAAAGAAGTTAGTTTGAGGCCAGATTGAGCTACATAAATCTTTGTAGATAGATAGATAGATAGATAGATAGATAGATAGATAGATAGATAGATAGATAGATAGATAGGAAGATACTGGATACAACATCTCTTTTCACCAGTGAAGCAAATTAATTACAGTACTTACATCAATAGCCTATTACATAGCTACTTTAAAAAATGAGGTGGCCAGATGTGGGGGCATTAATCTCAGCCCTTAGGAGGTGGATTTCTATGAGTTCTAGGCCAGACAGGATAAGCAGTGAACCCTTTCTTTCTTATGTTTGTTTCTTGCTGTTTGTTTTTTTCAAGACAGGGTTTCTCTGTGTAGCCTTGGCTGTCCTGGAACTCACTAACTCTGTATGTCAGGCGGGCCTCAAACTCACAGAGATCCACCTGCCTCTACTTCCTAAGAGCAGGGATTAAAAGTGTTTTGCCATGACCACCCAGCTGAACCCTTTAGCTAAAAAAGGAAAAAATATGATATAGCTTTTCAAATTCCCAAATCCTGATGGCAAAGCAGAAAAAATTTTAATGCAGGACCAACAAAATTGCTTAATAAAGTACTTGCCATACAAGCCTAACAACCTGAGTTTGATCACAGGAATCCACAGAAGAGGTGAAAACACTCCTAAAATTTGTCCTCTGATCTCCACATACACAAAGTAAAACATAGATATCTATGCTCTCATACACACTTAAGTCCAAAGTGGCCCCCCATCCCCCAATTGCAGTGCTGGGGGAAAAAAAAGGTCCTAAATAGAAGGACTATTGTTACTGGGTAAACAGAAGCTTAAAGGCTCTGTCCTCCACAAACCTCCTTTAACCCGCCCTTAAGGTCAACTACCTTCAGTAGAGGAATCTAATTCTCAGTCAATTCAAACAGCCTGTTTCAGTTCAAAGACTCCCACCCTGCTGCTGACTGTCAAGAAGGCCACTTGCTTTTCCATCATTCTGCTACTTACTCTCTCCGTGTGCACACGTGTATACATGCACGCACACATACCAGAAGGTTAGTCTTAGCAGTTTGATCCCCAATAAACCATTCTTTCTACCGATGGGCCTTAAAAAAAGGCCCTGTCTCTCCTAACTGAACCAAACTGTCAACATGACCCTCCTGGGAACTGATCATTGTTTCTGCTGGCTCCTGCCATCAACCATATTTGACTCCAAATTTCAGATTCCGCCTTTTCAGCACCTTGTCTCTCCCACCCTTTCTACTCACTCATCTCTCCTCAGCTACTCAAGTGTCCTCATGGAGCTGCCCGGATTATCTTTCATTGGCTTGCTGGAGTCTTGCTGTCTTTCTGAAACTTAACTACAAAAATCAAATTGGTTTGTCAGGTAACCTCCCTCATCCTCTTGAGTATCCTACTCTATGAACAAAGGACACCTTGGACATCTGACAAGTCTCTTTCCCTTTAGGGTCACACTTGGATTGTCACCGTCACCAAAGATTCTTCCTATTTATGAACCCTTTTCTTAAGCCTCTCTTTCCCACCTCTTCTTTGCTTTGTTGCTCTCAGAAATTCTTTACTGCTTTCTTGTCTGCTCTGTCTCTCACTCTCTCATCTCATTCACTTGCTGAAACCTGACCTAACAATGGACTTTCATTAAACTCATAAACTCCTCTTGCCTGTTTTCTCAAATCTCTTTCCTTCCTTAGACTCAGAGATTCCATTCATTGCAATAAGGCTTGGCCTCGGTACAAACTAGATAATCAGTCTCAATGGCCAGAAAAGACACACTCAATTTCCAAATTTTCATATTATGACAATTTATGCCCGTGTACAAGCTAAGGATCTGAAAAACAAATCACTAATCTCAAAACTTTCTTTGCTCTCTCTCCTTCCCAAAAATCTCTCTCTAAGCCTTTGCTCTCCAATTACCCTAGTCCCTCCCTCTGATCACTGCATTCTATCTTACGCCTGGGCAGTGGTGGCACATGCCTTTAATCTCAGCACTCAGGAAGCAGAGGTAGGTGGATCTCTGAGTTTCAGCCAGCCTGGTCTACAGAGCAGCAGCAGAGCTGTTACACAGAGAAAACCTGTCTAAAAAAAATAAAAAAATAAAAAAATCTCATGAGCTTGAGAAGTGGCTCAGCAGTTAAGAGTACTTGCTATTCTTGCAGGGTTCAATGCCCATCTGTAACTACAGTTTCAGAGGATCCATGGCCCTCTCTGGGTCTTGCATGCACCAGGGACACACCTGGTACACTTACATGTTGCCTGGAAAACATTCATACACATAAAATAAAAAATAAATCTCTAAAATGAAATAATTTTCAGAAATAAAGTAATAGTAATTATAATTTTAACTTTAGAAGTTATAGTTAAGACCGGGCAGTAGTGGCCCATGACTTTAATCCCAGCACTCAGGAGGCAGAGGCAGGTGGATCTCTGTGAGTTCCAGGACAGCCTCCAAAGCCACAGAGAAACCCTGCCTCGAAAAACCCGAGAGAGAGAGAGAGAGAGAGAGAGAGAGAGAGAGAGAGAGAGAGAGAGAGAGAGAGAGAAAGAGAGAGAGAGAGAGAGAGAGAGATCTCTAAATGTCAAAGACCTGCAGTCCTAGTATTTGGGAAATAGAACCAGAAGCATCACAAGCTGAGGCCAACATGGACTACATAATACGACCTGTGAAACAGAAAGGAAAAGGAATGAGAAGACAGAAGGACAGAGGGACAGAGGCTCCCTCAGTTTTATCAGGAAACCCTACTCAAAAAGTAATGATTGGCCAGGTAGTGGTGGCACACATGCCTTTAGTCCCAGCACTCAGGAGGCAGAGGCAGAGGCAGGTGAATCACTGTAAATCAAACTCAGAGACATGCCTGCCTCTGCCTCCCAAAAGCACTGAGATTGAAGGTGTGCAACCAGAGCCTATTTGATAAAAATCAACAGCAATTATCACCAAATAACAAAATGTTAATAACTAGTTCAAGTGGAATCAGGAATCAGTCAAAGGTGACTATTACCTTGAATGTTATTTAATGAAGTCCTAAAAGTTTTAGCAAAGAGAATTTAACTTCCAGGCACTGCAAATAAACAAAACAAAAAAGAAATTATGTGATTTGACCAGTTATTGTGAGAAAAAATTTTAGATGATTCTAAAGTGTGTCACTATAGAGACATACTTATTTTTAAATCTTACTGCATTTATCAGGAGTTATTTAGATCATTCTTATAATAAGAACCTATAAATACAAATAATCCATTTTCAAAAGAAAATTTAGAAACAATCATAGAAGGGTATAATAAAATACTTCTTACTTGAAAGTAGTCATTATACTTTAATGAATGATGAAAAGGGTGTTTATAACAAGATTAGTGTAACATTAGACCTGCTATTAATACAAATATATAACAAAAACATTGATTCACTGGCTGGGAATATAGCTCAGTTGGATGAGTTCTCACATAGCAAACATGAAGCCTGGGTTTGATCCCCAGCAACAAACAAAACCAAGTGCACTGGCACACACCTGTAATCCCAGAACACAGGAAGTACAGGCAAGAGGGTCAGTAGTTCAAGATCGCCCTCAGCTCCATAGCAAGCTCAAGGCTAACTTGGGAAACATGAGACTCCATTACAAACACATATAAATGAAACAACAGATTCTTCTAAAAAGTAAGTACATGTATGTGTTTCAGAGAATTACAATTTTTTCTTTTCTTTCATTGCTAAATCCCCAATCCAGTGTTTTATGTGGGCTAGGTAACCACTTTACCATTCACATCTATACCCAACCCTGATAAAATTTGTGTAAACGTACAAAATCATGTTAAAATGTAATATATTGACAAACAGCCTAAAATGAAAGAAGGGGAAGGAAGGAAGGAAGGAAGGAAGGAAGGAAGGAAGGAAGGAAGGAAGGAAGGAAGGATACTTAAGAAAGTGTGAAGTCTCAGTTTACTCGAGTTACTAAGGTAGGAAGATTACTTGGGAGTTTCAGATCAGTCGAGATAATAGGGACTCTGTCTCAAAACCAAAAGGGCAGGAGAAATGTGCAGTGAGTAAAAATGCTTACTGTGTAAGCTGCAAGCAGGCCTGAGTTCAAATCCGTAACACAATGGTAGAAGATAAATATCAAGCAACTTCACCATGGGAATGGGGAGATAGGTAGATCACAGGAGTTGCTGAACAACCAATCTAGCTAAAGTATAGAGTTTCAGGTTCAGTGAGAGACTCTGTCTCAAAAATAAGGTGGAGATCTACAGAAAAATCACCTCCATCTTTGCACACCCATACATAAATACATAGGCAACACCTCCATACCTGTGTACAGACACACATACAAACATACAAAAACAAAACAAACTTTTTAAAAGTAATAAACACTACCTTGCTTCAGCAGGTAAGTACCTGCCTGATATAATAAATCTAATTAAAATATAAAAATAGGGACTAGAGCGATAACTCAGTGGTTAAAAGCAACAGCTGTTCTTCCAGAGGACCTGGGTTCAACTCACAGCACCCATACTGCAGCCTACAACAGCCTGTAACTCTATATTGAAGGGATCTGACAGACATGCATGCAGGCAAAATACCAATCCACATGAAAAAATTACAATATAATATATAATAATAAAACGTCCCTGCCAGACATGGTGGCCCAGGCCTGTAATCTTAGTACTTACTTGGGAATTTCAGGTAGAAAGATCAGAAACTCAAAGTCAGCCTCACTATACAGCATGGTCATCCTGACCCTGGGCCACATCACACCTTGTCTCAAAAATACAAAAGTAAATACATAAATAAATGAAAAATAAAGAGTTCCAGAGTAAAGTACCTACTTCATGTATACTAGACCCCAAACTGATCTTTGCCACCAGTAAAAGGAAAAGATATTGGGGGGGGGGGATGTAGTAATATATTATGTATGATTTAGTAAAGCTTGCAGAAAAGCAAACAAAGTCAGCCACAAGCCTTAGAAGCCATGCACACATCTTTAAATCCAGCAGCCAAAAGCTAGGAGGTGGTGGTACACACCTTTAATCCTAGGACTCAGGATTAAGAGATAGACGGATCTCTGTGAGTCCAGGGCCACCTAGATCTACACAAGAGTGAATCAGTCTAAAGAGAATCATAGCTCACACCTTTAATCCCATTAGGGAGGTATATGAAACAGGAGCAAGGTCTCAGAGAGGATTCATTCTCTAGCCACACTGAGGAGAGGCAACAGTTTGAGACTCGGTAAAAAGCTCCTGCATGGATCAGCCCTTTCAGCCTGAGCTAGAAGTGAGAATTAGTAGCTGACTGCTTTGCTTTTGTGATATTCAGCTTGAAGCTTGAACCCCAAATATTAGTGTCTGGGTCTTTTATTTTTCGTGGGGGTGCGCATCTGTAATCCCAGCACTCCTAGGATCAAAATGGGAGGTAGAAACAGGAAGATCACTCAGAAGCTCAAAGGCCAGTATGTTCAGTAGAAACATGAGGGGACCTTGCTTCAACAAATTGTTCTTTCGCCCCCATCCCCTTTTCTCTCTCACACACACCCCTACCCCTCTCACATACACACAAACATACACACATACACACACTCTCTCATAGACACAAACATATACCTACCTTTCTCACATATACACATACAATCAGTCTCTCTTTCTCTCGTTCTCTCTCTCTCTCTCTCTCTCTCTCTCTCTCTCTCTCTCTCTCTCTCTCTCTCTCACACACACACACACACACACACACACACACACCATATAAAAGAAAAAAACTATTTAGAAGGCAACTGTATACATTAACACCAAAAACTATCCAAATTAAATAAAGCTTAGAGGCCAGGCAGTGGTGGTGCACGCCTTTAATCACAGCACTCACGAGGCAGAGTCAGGCAGATCTCTGTTGAGTTTGAGACCAGCCTGGTCTACAAGAGCTAGTTCCAGGACAGCCTCCAAAGCCACAGAGAAACCCTGTCTCAAAAAACCAAAATAAATAAAGCTTACATGGTACATGCACATGGTAGCTAATAACTATAATGCCAAAAGTTGAGAGGTGGATATAGGAAGGCCTGCCACAAGAAAAAGATAAAACTTAGGGGCAGAATGACTCAGCAGTACCTGCTCTTCTAGACAGCTGGGCTGTATTTATTCCTAGCACCCACCTGAAAGCTAACATCTGTTATTCCAGTCCCAAAGGATCCACATTTAGATATCTATAGGTACTACACCCGTGGTCCACAGACATACATGCAGACAAAACACCCATACTCATAAAATAAAATGAAAAAAGAAAACTTTAAATGTTAAAATAAGAAAAAAAGGAGTACCACAAAAATTCTTTATAATTTTTTTTTTTAACCTACAAGGCATCATGTTTAGATAAATTGTAAGACATCAACAAGCTCATGGTCAAGATGCAGATATACATACACTTAAGGCAAATTCAATCCTAGTACATTTTTCTGTTTTTGCTGTTTTGTTTTGCTAAGAACATAGCAAGAAGAGCTCAGCTCAGTCAAAGGAGTGCAGGCCATGCATGAACAAAGCTGTAGATTCAACCCAAAGCACCATGTAAGGCATAAAAACACATAGCTATAAGTCTAACACTCAGGAAATGCATGCAGGAGGATCAGAAATTCAAGGCTGTCCTCTGCTACAAAAGCAAGTTTGAGGCCAACTGAGACCCTAACTCACACGAACAACAAACAAAATTTAACAAAAGTGTGATATAAACAGGACAAGAATAAGTAAAAGGATCCTTGTCAATTTTCAGGCATGTTTCCCATCAGGCTGTCATGACATATTATATAGCCAGCTTAATTTTAAAAAACAGGGTTTTAACTCTTACTGGCACAAATAAAACTCAGTGACTTTGCACAACACTTAGAAGACACTACTAAACAATAATAAGACAACTCATTAACATTATGACAAGAGAAAAAATTACCTACCCAACATTAAATTTAAAAGTTTATCAGAAGCTAGGCATGATGATGTATACCTTTAATACCAGTACTTGGGAGGCAGAGACAAAGTGGATCTCTGTGAGTTCAAGGCCAGCCTGGTCTACAGAAAGCCAGGCTGTTCAGGACAGCCAAGACTATACAAAGAAACTGTCAAAAAAAAAAAAAAAAAAAAAAACAAAAAAATAAGGCAAAACCCAGTGATCACTGATTGGAATATAATTGATCTTTCTTTTTTTTTTTTTTTAAGATAAATCTCCTATACCTAGGGATAATCATGGGCTTGCTATGTAACCAAAGATGACCTTGACCTCCTGATCTTCCTGCTTCTACTTGCCAAATGCTGATTACACTTATCTATCACCATGCCTGGTCCATGCAGTGCTAGAGACCTAAGGCTTCAGACATGCTGAGTAAGCAAGCACTCTACCAGCTGAAATATAGCCTACACCCCTATAATCTACCTTTCCAACCTAGGATCCTCCAAAATAAAATAAAGGGGAATTGTGAACCACAAAGGAAAATAACAATGAATCCATTATCATTCAATTACATTTAAATTAGAATATACATATGCTAAATGTTATTACAGTGGATAAAACAATAATGCAGTAACTATAAAGTTCATTGTACCAAATATTTAGAGAACTGTCATAACTCAATAAAGATCAGCAACAATGGGAAATGCACAACAAATTTAACAAAATAGTCATCTCATAAAAAATTTTAATGCCCGTTGGTGGTGCACGCCTTTAATCCCAGCATGCAAAAGGTAGAGGTAGGTGGATCTCTGTGAGTTCGAGGCCAGCCTGGTCTCCAGAGCCAGTGCCAGGATAGGCTCCAAAGCTACACAAAGAAACCCTGTCTTGAAAAAAAAAAATAATAATAATGCCCAATAAATATATAAATAAAAAATGATCAGTAAAAATATTCAGCTGGATTAATATTAATGATTACTTAATCGGGGAAATACAATAATTAAAACAAAAATGAAGGACCAGCAGAATGGTACCTGACACCAAACCAAGATTGTTGAACTGAGTTTAATTCCCAGGCCCACAGGGTGGAAGAAAAGAACAGTTTCCTACAAGCTGTACACGGACTTCTGTAAATACAACATGGCCCAGCTACACAATACACACACAAACAAACATAAATAATTTTAAAACAAGTAAATACATAAAGTGAGTTCCATATTGTAACTCCCATTCTCTTAATAATTTTTAAGTTTTCAAGGTATGGGCCAGGCTTGAGGTGACTACAACACTAATTCACTAATGCAAAGGAACCAACCTTTGATGTTGGACACCTTTAATCCCTGAACCTGGGAGGCAGATGCAGATGGATCTCTGTGAGTTCGAGGCCAGCCTGGCCTGCGAAAATCCAGGACAGGATGCAAAACTACACAGAGAAACCCTGGGGGGGGGGGGTAATAAATGAATTAAATTCTCCAGAATATATATAGTTTTTTGTTTGTTTGTTTGTTTTATTTTGTTTTGTTTTGTTTTTCAAGACAGGGTTTCTCTGAGGCTTTGGCGGCTATCCTGGAACTAGCACTTGTAAACCAGGCTGGTCTCGAACTCACAGAGATCTGCCTGCCTCTGCCTCCCGAGCACTGGGATTAAAGGCGTGCGCCACCCACCAACACCCGGCTAGTTTGTTTTTTTAAGACAGGGTTTCTTTGTGTAGTCTTGTACACCAGTTTGGCCTCAAACTCACAGAAATTCACCTTACTCTGTCATTGCTAGAATTAAAGGTGTGTATCACCACTACCCCATAGGAATTGAATTTAGTATTCCTACAAAACTTGAGAATTTGCATTCCTTACTTATAAGCAATCACCTACAAATGTAAGTAAACTACATCTGGTGCCAACCCCAAGAACCACCTGTTATTCTGATATTCACATGAGCTAATCATAGTTTTCACATTTCAAATGGTTGGGGGGAATCAAAGGAAGAATGTTTTCTGACACAAGATAATTATATGGAACTGAAAGCGTCCATAAACTTTTATTGAAAGCAAACACACTAACTTATTCACATACTGCTTTGTGACATTTCAGCTGAATCATTACATAGCTATATTGCTTCAACACTTCATGCATCTAAAGTCTAAAATGTTTATTATCTTCCATTTTAAAAAGTATACCAACCCTGCCACAGACCAATAAATGTTAAAGACAGAATACTGTAACAAACATCTTAAAACAGCATTCTATATACCATACTCTATATTTTTAACATTTATGTGTATGAGTGTTTTGTCTTTGCATATGTTCCGCCTCTGTGCACCATGTGCACACAATGCCCTCAGAGGCAAGAAGAAGGTAACAAATCCCCTGGAACCATAATTACAGACTGCTATGAGCCGTCATGTGAATCAAACCTACCTCCAATGGAAGCACAGCCTGTGCTCTTAACCACTGAGCCATCTCTCTCCAGTCCCTATTTTTATTATTATGTGTATATGGGGTAGGGAGAGCACATATGTACTGTGCATACAGTGAATATGTGGACATATAGTGAAATGGGTTCTGTCTTTCCATTTTTATGTAAGTTGGGGAATAAAACTCAGGTCGCCTGACATGCATGACAAACACCTTTACCCACTGAACCATCTTCACAGCCTGTACAACGTGGTTTCTTACATTTTATTAGGGAAAATACATGACAAGAATACTAACAGAGGAAATTTTATAATAGAAAACCTGAATCTAGTACCTGGCACAGGCTTGGTTTCAGTTTTTTATATGCACACATATGCACATGCATGCACGGGAATACACATATTGGTCTGGGGTTTTTTTTGAGGCAAGACTTCACTCTAGCACAGACTGGCCTAAAACTTACTACATGCCCAGGCTGGCTTCCAACTCACAGCCCTCGGAGTAGTGAAACTACAGATGTGGCCCAGTCACCACATCTGCCTTTTTAAAATTCTAGTGTATCTTAAATGTAAAACACAAAACTACAAATTTTCTCAACGAAACCACATAGAAAGCTTCATGATCCTAAAATTGGCAATGATTTCCTGAACTAGGCACCAAAATTACAGTTCACAAAGCAAAAATAGAAAATAGACTACATGAAACTGGAAAAATTCTATACATCAATGGAAATAATCACAGTGAGAAGATAAAACAATGAAATCCAAGATTTTCCACATATCTGGGAAAGGTTAATACTCAGGATATATAAATGATTTTTTTATTAAACAAAATGGCCCCAGATAACCTGACACTAGCCAGGCAAAGGACTTGAAGAGAGATTTCTACAAAGACATGACAGCCATCAAGCCAGCCAGCCACTCAACATTAAAAAAATACAAATCAAAAACTACAGTGAGCTATTGAGAGACCAGGACAGGACTTAGATTCCCTGATAGGCAAACAGGAGGGGGCACGACTAGATAATAAAGGTGGTGAGCTTCCAAGATGGCTGGATTCTTCCACATTCTCTGACCTAAGACAAAAACCCTAGCCCTGCTGCTGGTGGATTGACCAAAGTTCAGGGCAGATCATGATGAAGTTTACCTCACAGCTGTGGGGCAATCAACCACCAACCCAATTAGAGGAGGAAGACCCAGTGTAAGAATTTAAAAGCCCAGCCCATGAGAAGAGTGCATTTTCCAGCTCCTCAGTGCCCCTCGGCTTTGCAGGATTTCTCTCTGTGTGCTTGCTGTACACGTATACACGTTTCCTCTTTTCTAACTAACGTCTTTCTTTGCTGGCTGATTTAGTCTTCTGTGTTTGAGAATTTCCCTACTGCTACTTGTGACGCTAGAGATGCATCTGGCCTTTTAATTCTTTAACTGGCAAAAAGAAAAAACATCCAATCAAGACCCCTAGACAGTAACTGTAATTCATATTAATTATAACAGATACTAATAAAAACACAGAAAATAACAAGGGGAGTTAAGGATGTAGGGATATTAAAATCCTACACAGTTGGTGCTAAAATGTTATGTCATAATTTAGAAAAAATAAGTTTTTAAAAAATGAAACTAAAGTTGCAATATGATCTAAGAATTCCACTTCCACAACACATTTTTTTGAGATGTATCTCTTCCATTCATCAGACAATTTATTCTGGATGACTTGAGTTTGTAGTTGTTTACTTAGGTGTTTGATTTTTGCAGCTTTCTGTATATCCTAAATACTAATCTTCTGTCTTAAGTACATTTAGCAAAGAGGCATTCCCCTCACCTTCAGCAAGCTCTCATTGACTTGTGGTGCAAAATCTTTTGATCTTCACTGTATACCCTGTCAACTTTTGGTAATATTTCCTATGCGATTGGATTGCTTTTGAGAAAATACCTGACTACTCCTTACTCTTTAAGCGTTTTTCCTATGTTTTTCTTTGGCAATTTCAAAGGTTCTAGCATTAAGTCTTTAATAAAATCTTTTTTTTATTCTGATGTTTACTTATCAGACCTTCATAGTGTAGTCTTTGAGTGGCTTTATGCTGGTACACACAGCAAATGGATAAATACAGATTTTAATCCAAGATTTTAAAGACAGGCAATATCAGTAAGCATTTGGTACATGAATATAATAGACAACTGAAAATCTCCCCGAAAATCATGAAAATCTTGAGGCAATTTACATATATGAAACATCTCCATTTTGGTGAAGTGTGCACACAGGTTTATCTTAACAGAAAAGCTCTTATCTTTTTTTGTTTGTTTGTTTTTTGACACGGGTTTTCTCTATTGCTTTGGAGGCTGTCCTAGAACTAGCTCTTGTAGACCAGGCTGGTCTTGAACTCACAGAGATCCACCTGCCTCTGTCTCCCGAGTGCTGGGATTGAAGATGTCCTTAGGATCTTTTAAGTACAGGATCATATCACATGAAAATAGAAATTGATGATTTCTACCTTTCCTATTTGTATTCCTTTGATTTATTCTATCTTAGGCTCTAGCTAAGACTGAGCAGAGTACTGACTGGGAGTGGCATCTTTGTATCATTACAGGGTTGGAGGAAGTCACCTCGGTTTTTCCCAATTCAATATTTGTTGTATATGGTCTTTATTACTTGTTACTTCAGGACTTTTGCAATGAAGGAATGTTGAATTTTTTATGAAGGTTTTCAGCATCATCTCAGACCATGTGGTTTCTGTCCTTAAGTGTATCTATGCTGAATTACACTTATTGATATATGAATACTAAACTTTGCATCTGTTAGCAGGAAGTAAGGTTTCAGCAACAAATGAAGGGAAAAATATGTAGGTCATGACTGCTTCTAGGTATGGAGGAGGGGAAAGTTTGTTTTATTACTATTATTACTATTATTATTATTGTGTGTGTGTGTGTGTGTGTGTGTGTGTGTGTGTGTGTGTTTCTTTTTCGAGACAGGGTTTCTCTGTGGCTTTGGAGGCTGTCCTGGAACTAGCTCTTGTAAACCAGGCTGGTCTCCAACTCACAGATATCCACCTGCCTCTGCCTCCCGAGTGCTGGGATTAAAGGCAGGCACCACTAACACCCAGCTTTTTTTTTTTTTTTTTTTGAGTGTGTATTTTTGAGACAGAGTTTCTCTATGTAACAGTCTTGGCTGTTCGAGAATGCACTTTGTAGATGAGGCTGGCCTCAAACTCAGAGACGTTCCTGCCTCCCAACTGCTGGGATTAAAGGCGTGGGCCAAGCCTGACAAGAAAGTTTATTGTGGATTAAAGGAAGAGCATAACTAGAGGCAGAGACATCTGGGAAAATCCAGAGTGGACATGAACCTGAGCCAGAACATGTGATGAGAAGGGGAATGGGAGAGCCAGGAGAGTAAAGGGTAGACAAAGGAGCTGGATAACAAAAATAGCTGGATTATACAGGGAAAGAAAGCCAAAAGAAAGGCAGCCCAGTCCCTGGGGATTGGGTATGCCAGCCAGGAGAGCCCTGTAACAAGTAGACTGAGGGATGCTGGGAGAACATGGAGGCTAGGTAGTTATGTATATTAAGTAGGCACCCAGTTAGCCAATTGTCCCATGGCACCTCAAAACAGTAACTTCAAACCCCAAAGGATTCAATTAAGATCTCACATGGACATATATACAAACAAAACACCATTACACATAAAATAAAAAAAAAAAAATTTAGAGGTCAGACATACTGGTACATGCCTTTAACCCCAGCATTCAGGGGTTGGAGGCAAGACATGCCTGGTAATTTAAGGTCTGCCTGATCTACATAGCATGTTCTAGGCCACCAGGCATACATAATGAGAATCTTTTAAAGAAATTTAAAAAGAAAAAAAAAAAACAAAACTCTAGTAAATAAACTAATGATATACCTCAAGGATCTAGAACAATAAGAGCAATTCAAGCCCCAAAGTAGTAAACATTACAAAAAATAAAGATCAGAGCAGAAAGTAATGAAATAGAAACTAAAAGAACAGTACAAAGGGCTGGGCAGTGGTGGTGTACGCCTTTAACCCCAGAGTTCAAAACCAGCCTGGTCTATAAGAGCTAGTTCCAGGACAGCCTCCAAAGCCATAGAGAAACCATGTCTCAACAACCCCCCCCACCAAAAAAAAAAAAAAAAAAAAAAAAAACAGTACAAAGAATCAGAGTCGATTCTCTGAGGGAAAAAGAAAAGATAATAATTGAGAAATCCTAAGCCAAGTGTGAGTGTGCACAGCTTTAATCCCAGCACTCAGAGGCAGAGGAAAGTAGATCTCTGTGAGTTCAAGACCAGCCTGGTCTACAGAAAGAGTTCCAGGACAGACACCAAAGCTACAGAGAAACCCTGTCTCAAAAAATCAAACAAACAAAAGCCACTGACACTAAGCAAGGTGTGGTAGCTAATGCTCCCAATACATGGTAGGTAAAGACAAGACAACCAGTAATTAAGGACAGCCTCAGATACACAGAGAATCTGAAGTTAGTCTGGGTTACATATGACCATATCTCAAAAAAGCTGAGTACAAAAGCAGGCATAGCGTGCCTGTAACTCCAGAACTAGAGAGGTCAGAGAGCCCAAGGTCATCCAATCCAACACAGAAATATGTAGGATTTTATCTCAAGAAGGAACAAAACACAGAAATAAGTGGCAAAAGATTAAAAACAGGCTTAGACTCGGGAGGAAGAGGCAGGCAGATCTCTGTGAGTTCCAGACCAACCTGGTCTACAAGAGCTAGTTCCAGGACAGCCTCCAAAGCCACAGAAAAACCCTGTCTCAAAAAAACAAAACAAAAGAGAGAGAGAGAGAGAGAGAGAGAGAGAGAGAGAGAGAGAGAGAGAGAGAGACTTAGTTTTAGGTAAACCTGCATTCAAACTATCACTTAAAAGCTAAACTATAGGGGATAGAGAGATGGCTCAGTGATTAAGAGCACTGGCTGTTCGTCCAGAGGACTCTATTCTAAGAAACCACAAAGTAGCTCACAAATATTCATCGAGTACTAGGGAATCTGACACCTTCATCTGACCTCCACAGACATCAGGTACTGACTGGTATCATACATGTAGGCAAAACACTCATACTCACAAAATAATAAAATTTTAAAAAGAGCTGAAGAGCTGGGCGTTGGTGACACACACAGAGAAACCCTGCCTGGAAAAACAAACAAACAAACAAACAAATAAATAAGTAAATATAGGGCTGAGCGGTAGGGGTACATGCCTTTAGTCCCAGCACTCGGGAGGCAGAGGCAGGTGGATCTCTGTGAGTTCAAGACCAGCCTGGTCTATAGATCGAGTTCTAGGACATCCAGGGCTATAGAGAGAAGCCCAGTCTCTGAAATCAAAGAAAAAAGCTGGACAAAGGCAGCAAGAAGATCCTGGAAAGGAAAGCCAAGAGTCGACAAGTAGGAAAGGAGAAGGGCAAATACAAGGAAGAAAGAATTGAGAAGATGGAGGAGTAGGTCGTCTCTTACACAGCTTCCACTAAAGACTGCTTAAGTAAAAAAAAAAAAAAAAAGTGAATGAGAGAACTGTATAACAAGAACAAAATCTGCTATTTTCCTATTAATGAAATTAATAGAATTTTTAAAAGAATGAAGTGCATGTAAGTGGAATCCAAATCTTCAAAAACATCAGTAGTATATTTCTGATGCTTCCATTATTTAACTATCCAAGGTTGTGTGTCATGTTCATTTTCCTAGTAAAACTGTTCTTTAACATTTAAAAGGGAGTCAGGTGATGGTGGCACACGCCTTTAAACCCAGGACTGGGAGGCAGAGGCAGGCAGATCTCTGTGAGTTCAAGGCCAGCCTGGTCTATAGAGCCAGTTCCAGGCCAGCCACCAAAAGCTACAGAGAATCCCTGTCACAGAAAAACAAAAGGAAAAAACATTTAAAAGGGAAAGATATACATATAGCATTTTATAAACTAGTATAAGTAATCAAAACATGTGTTCTGAATCACATGTGTTCTGAATTACTATTTCATGAACAAATTAGCAATGTTCTTTTGAAAACTCAAGTTTGTTCTCAAGGAACTTTATCAATGAAGTTAACTGTTATTCAATGAAGAGCTGGTATCTCAAGAACTTTTACTAAATACAAATCTTTAATGCAAGCTAGTCGTGGTGCATGTGTGTATTACCAGTACGTGGGATACAGAGGCAGGCAGATCTTGTTGTAGGAATTTAACAGAATCCCTATACTGAGGTTAACATTAGAAAGAATAGCTGTTTTCTGTAAGTACTTTGACCGTGAAGAATCATTGTGGTCAAGAGTAAAGAATCTTTGTGGAAAACAGTGATTGTTTTTTGTAATCTGTTGCATGGTTTTACTGAAGGGTTGTTGTAGTCTTCTCTTGACTTTGGTCACAAAACACTGGCACACCTGAGGCTCTTGGATTATTGTGTATTACAAATGACACACAATAATGGACTAAATTCATGAGGTCATGTGATGTGTTCCTTTAGTGAGACACATAGATTAGATTAGATTAGATTAGATTAGATACTTCACTATGAGGAAATACTTTACCCCAAAATAACTTGGTAAAAATCAATAAATACACGTAGTATGGTTGTTCAGGGTTCAGCCCATCAGAGATGCTGGACCTTCCTACTGCCACATAGGCCTTAAAAGTTCATACTAGAGCACCTTGTTTCTTCAACCGACCCATACTACACAGAACACCCCAACATATCTCTTGGGAGTTAAAGCCAGCCTTATCTACATAGTAAGCTCCAGGCCAACCAGGAGTACATAGTAAAGTCGTCTGAAAACAAAATACAATAATGAATATTAAAAAAAAAAATAGTTATCTTACTTCTATTAATTATACACAGAACTTAGCAAAGGTTGTGTTTACAGCAGGTATTTAAAAATTGTTTGGAGCCGGGTGGTGGCACATGCCTTTAATCCCAGCATTGAGTGAGGCAGAGACAGGCGGTTCTCTGAGTTCGAGACCAGCCTGGTCTACAAGAGCTACTTCCAGGACAGCCTCCAAAGCCACAGAGAAACCCTGTCTAGAAAAACCAAAAGAAAATAAATAAATAAAAATTATTTGGTTAAAAAAAAACTGTACTGAAGCTGGGCAGTAGTGGCACACACCTTTGATCTCAGCACTCGGGAGGCAGAGGCAGGTGGATCTCTGTGAGTTCGAAGCCAGCCTGCTCTACAGAGCAAGTTCCAGGACAAGCTCCAAAGCAATACAGAGAAACCCTGTCTCCAAAAACAAACAAATAAAAAATCTGTATTGAGAAAAAAAGTAGTGAAAATGAGCTATTATGGTGGAGGAATGATTTATAACTGCTGTTTTAATATTTTGACTGTCTTCCTGACCACTAACAATGATTTCAAAGATGAAGAGAAAAATTAGGGTGGTCCACTCATAATTTTTCTGTATTAATTTCAATTTTAAAAGAATATACATACAAGAAAATTTAAAAATGACAGGGAAATATGTACTCTAGAATTCAACTCATATTACTCTAGTATCTATGGATATTAGTATTTCTTTTACTAAAACTGACAATAGTACCAAATTAGTTTACAATACTGTCATTTCTGTTAGCTGGTTAAATTATTCAAATTGAAAGGACTGCTCAATGTAATTCTGTTATACTATCAAATAAAAACAAGACAGAAATTTTTAAATACAACATATAAAAGTAATCTAGAACTCCAAAAAGGATAAACTTCTGGAGGCTAGAGACAAGATTCAGTTGTTAAGAGAGCTAACTGCTCGTTCAGGAACCTGTGTTTTTATTGCACACACATGACAGCTTACAAATACCCATAACTCCACAGGATCCAATGTATATCAGACATGCATGTGGTACAGACATATATCTATATGCATAAAATAAAATGAAAAAATTTTAGGTTAATCAAGAGGTTAGAGAGATAGCTCAGCAGTTAAGAGTATGTACTGCTCTTGCAGGAAACCTGAGTTTAATCTGAAGCACCTATGTTAGACAACTTGTAAAGTTCAGCTTCAGGAGGATCTGATGCTCAGTCCTCCTTAAAGACCTGCACTCATGCATATACAAAGACACACACAGACACAAAATTAAAAATGAATCTTTCTGGGTGGTGGTGGCGCACACCTTTAGTCCCAGCACTTGGGAGGCAGAGGCAAGAGGATCTATGCGAGTTTGAGACCAGCCTGGTCTACAGAGTGAGTTCCAGGACAGCCAGTGCTACACAGAGAAACCCTGTCTTGACAAACCAAAATAAATAAATAGAAGTCTTTCTTTTTTTTAAGCCAATCAAGCTATGAGTAGTGGTAAATGTCTTTATGTCCAGCACCAAGGAGGCAAAGGCAGACAAGTCTCTGTGAGTCCAAGGCCAGCCAGGA
Source organism: Cricetulus griseus (assembly GCF_003668045.3). Taxonomy (NCBI): domain Eukaryota; kingdom Metazoa; phylum Chordata; class Mammalia; order Rodentia; family Cricetidae; genus Cricetulus; species Cricetulus griseus. The sequence goes on along the minus strand of NC_048595.1, from coordinate 26,095,893 downwards.
CTACCTATACTAAGCTCCATCCAGACAAGCTTGGACTACATAGTGAGGTCCTAACTAAGAAAAAGTCAATCCCAGGGCAGGCAGTGGTGGCGCACGCCTTTAATCCCAGCACTCAGGAGGCAGAGTCAGGCGGATCTCTGGGAGTTCGAGACCAGCCTGGTCTACAAGAGCTAGTTCCAGGAGAGCCTCCAAAGCCACAGAGAAACCCTTTCTCAGAAAAAGAAAAAAAAGAGTCAATCAAACCAAACTGCTTTCCAGAAACACAACAAAGAAAAGAGGCCCTTAGTCTTTTGCTGAAGACTCTGAAAATTGTTCTTTACTTCCTCATTAAATATTGTAAAATATTTTGTTGTACATCTAAAACTTCTCTTCTGAGGCTAGAGTAATATTATTCAGTAGTAGAACACCTGCTTATGTGAAGCCCGAGACTTTCTGCAGGACCACAATAAATAAACAAACAAAATGTTTCTTCTAGCTAGACTCTGCTGTTTACAACAAGGACATTCAACAGCTAAATCCAATATGTAGGCTAGGAAAATTAGTTATTATCATCATTCAACAAAATGTCAGCAAACTACAAAGAGAAAGAAGGTACTCACAGATCTGTAAAAGTAGAGGTAAATATAAAGAAATAGAAACACATTCCCCTTAAGATGACAAATTTTACCATATATAAACATGTATACAAAAATACTGCCAAAAAAAAAACCAAAAACATGAAAGGCCAGGCATTGATGGTACATGTCTTTAATCCCAGCACTCAGGAAGCAGAGGCAGGTGGATCTCTGTGAATTTGAGGCCAGCCTGGTCTACAGAGGGAATGCCAGGATAGGCTCCAAAGCTACACAGAGAAACCCTGTCTCCAAAAACCAAACAAACAAAAAAAAGTTCTGTAAAATTCAGTTCTACTCTTAATATTTATCCTATGAAAATACTTGAACAAATAAACTATATATATGTGCGTGTATATATATAGCAAAACATATTCAGTATTGTTTATAACAATAAAAATTTTAAATTGTTCATATGTTTATAAAAGAGAAGCTGATTACAGCCCTGTAATAAAATACCCAGTAGCAATTAAAAGGATACATACAATAGGCCTATAGCCACTGACAGAGAAAGATATGTATACAGATGAATGAAAAAAGCAGGAATAATATTCATGTGGTTCCTGAACATAAGCCTCATATAATTATACACACACACACACACACCACACACACACACACACACACACACACACACACACACACACACACACACACTCACACACACACACACACACTCACTCATAGAAAAAGTCTGGAAAGATATATATTAAAACTCTTAAAACTGATTAAATCTTTTGAAAATAGTAATAAAGTTTATACTTTGTTTTGTACTGTAATTGAATGTATTACTTTTATAATGTATCACACAGCATCTAAAAAGATAGCAAAGCAAAAACCTGTAAGTTAAAAAAAAAAAAAAAAGGTAAATGCTAACTATATAATCCATATCAGCACAAAGGATTGGTATGTTTTAACACAATAAAAACTGAAAGAAGCCGGGCGTTGGTGGCGTACACCTTTAATCCCAGCACTCGGGAGGCACAGGCAGGCAGATCTCTGTGAGTTCGAGGCCAGCCTAGTCTCCAGAGCGAGTGCCAGGATAGGCTCCAAAGCTACACAGAGAAACCCTGTCTCGAAAAACAAAAACAAACAAACAAACAAAAAACCCGAAAGAATATTTACTAAAAAACAAAAAAGAATCTAAACACCTCAACTTAATGACACTAAGGATAAAGCAAGCTGGGCCATCACAAAATTCAACACTAACTAAACACTCAAAAGGTTAAATGCTGAATCCAGACTTAACGTAACTGAAGACAGCCATGGTTTTCTCAAATAGTACTTACAGTTCTCTACAATTTCATCAAAAACTGCATCACTTTTCTGTTCAAACTGGAAAAAAAAAAAAGAGAGAGAGAAAAATAGTATTATTCTCAAATATTTCAATCTTACTTTTTGGAATCCCTCTCTACTCCCCAAAGTCAACCATGTTACAGTGATAGCTACTGTTGAGTATGTAGGGCCTAAGACAGAGAAGTAGAGCCAAGTTCGAGGTAATTTGAAACCTTTAAAACACACAGCACGTGAAAGGAAAGCAGAGGTCACTCCTGTAATTCATGTTACTCGCCTTTACTTCAAGCAGGAGACACAATAGCCACAGCATTTCCCAGAAAAACTTAATGACAGAATATTTTTTGAAAGAGAACACTAACACAGCCAGAATCAGAGAAGCTATACGAACTGATGTCAAAGGTCACCTTTGTACATTTCAATATAGAGCAACTTTTTTGTTTTGTTTTGTTTCTCTGTGTATCTTTGGAGTCTATCCTGGCACTCACTCTGGAGACCAGGCTGGCCTCGAACTCACAGAGATCCACCTGCCTCTGCCTCCTGAGTGTTGGGATCAAAGGCATGCGACACCACTACCCAGCTTTATAAAGCAACTTTTAATGTTTAATAGTATACTCCAAATTAGTGCTTTATAACTATGTTATTTGAACATTTCTGGCTTTCACAAATATTTTTTGAGAGTTTAACAAAGTACAAAGAGCAAGATATATTTAATACACTAGAATCTTCAAATTTAATAAGGAAACATTAAAAACAGGAAATATTTGGCTCCCACATGTCCTTTACTACCCAATTTTACTTCCCATCATTAATCACCCACATAGCAATCTTACCTACAAAATACAGATGTTATCAAAACTCCCAACATCTATTAATAATTAACTGAAGTTGGCAAGCAAGATCAATTATTTATCACTTACTTATTATTACAATGGTAGTATGATTACCAATTTACCTTGTTCTAAAACTACTAGTCAACCAGGCAGCAGTGGCACACACCTTTAGTCCCAGCACTCAGGGAGGCAGAGGCAGGTGGATCTCTGTGAGTTTCAGGCCAGCCTGGTCTACAGGGTAAGTTCCAGGACAGCTAAGACTACACAGAGAAACCGTGTCTCGAAAAAATCAAAATAAATAAACAAAAATACTAATCAATTCAATAAAATGTTTTTATATAAAGGAGTAAAAAGTGTAAAAATAGGGGAAAGTAAAAAAATCTACAGGAAAAATGATTGCTTGCAAAAGCCCAAAGAAGGTAAAGATATCAAGTAGTTGAGAAGTTTGGTAATAACAAGGAAGACAGACAAAACATAGCATGTTTTCTTTCATACAGAATCTAGACTTAGAAATATATATGTACATGTGTGTAACATGAAAGCAGAAAGAGGACTGTTAATAGAGGGAAGGAAGGAACTAGCCAGAGAAGAGGAAAAAAGCCAGGAAAGCAAAATGGAAGGGTAAATGTGAGCTAAATACAGTGACCTATGCAAGACAATGTTAAAATGAAACATTATTCTGTATGCTGACAACACTTTTTTTTTTTTTTTCTTTTTTGGGGAAGGGGTTGAGACAGGGTTTCTTTGTCGATTTGGAGGCTGTCCTAGAACTAGCTGTTTTTTGTTTTGTTTTGTTTTGTTTTTTGGTTTTTCCAGACAGGGTTTCTCTGTGTAGCTTTGGAGCCTATCCTGGCACTCGCTCTGGAGACCAGGCTGGCCTTGAACTCACAGAGATCCGCCTGCATCTGCCTCCCAAGTGCTGGAATTAAAGGCATGTGTCACCACTGCCCCCTCCAATAGATTTCAAAAGAAAAATTTCTTAGGAGTAAGAAAAGCCAAGATTGGTGGTGCACGCCTTTAATCTCAGCACTCCGAAGGCTGAGGCAGGTGCATCTCTGTGAGTTCAAGGCCAGTCCAGCCTACAAAGGGAGTTCTAGGACTGCCAGGGCTACACAAAGAAACACTGACTTGATAAACAAAAAATAAAATATTAGTAACAATAATGATAATAATTCGACCATAAATAGTGCCTTAATAGACTTCATTGTATCCTAGGAGCATGTGTTGTATTCATTTCTATGTAATTGACTAATTGTATGCATTTACACAGTGTTTTGACAGAAATGTTTGTGATAAATGTATCACAAGTACTGGACCCATTATTTGCATCTCCCAGATCATCAGATACAATTGCATGTGGTAGAAAAAAGGACCGAGGATTCCACAGGGGAAGTATATTCTAAGTTATATTAGCACATTTCAAGTAAGATTACCTTTTTTTATATAAAGTATTCAAGAAATCAATAGCAGGAACTAGAGAGATGTCAAAGCAGTTAAGAGCATTAACTGCTCTTCCAGAGGACCTGGGCACAATTCCCAGTACCACATGGCAGCTCACAACTCTCTATAACTCCAACTACAAGGGATCTGGCATCCTCACACAGACAAACATGCAGGCAAAACACAATGCACGTAAAATAAAAAATAAATTATTTTCAAAAAGAAGAACATATTCTTTGGGAGGAAGGGAGGGAAGAAGGGAGGGAGGGAAGGAGGCAGGGAGGGAAGGAAGGAGGCATGGAGGGAGGCATGGAGGAAGGGAGGGAGGGAGGGAGGAGGGAGGGAGGGAGAGAAAGAAGAACACTCGTGTGTCTTCCAGGACTGCAGTTTGGTTCCCAGCACCTCAACTGAGTATTTACAACTGTCTGTTATATCCAGCTCCAGAGCATCCAAAACCCTCTTCTTGGCCTCACACTCACATACATACATACATACATACATACATACATACATACATACGCACACACACATGCACCACACAAATTAATTTTGAACCAACCTACAGTTGGTTGAACATACATAAATCAATGTAATGTACCATCTAAATAAACTCAAGGAAAAGAGACGTAATTGTTTCATTTAACCCTAAAAAGGAATTTGACAAAATTCAACATGCCTTCATAATCAAAGTTTTACAGACTTTAGAACTGGGTTTGTTGGCACACCCCTTTAATCCCAGCACTCAAGAAGCAGAGGCAAACCAATCTGTGGTTCCAGGTCAGCCTGGTCTACACAGGAGTTCCAGGCCATCCAGAGCTACATAGTAAAGACCTTGTCTCAAAGTGGGGAGAAGGATACTGATGAAATGGATCAGCAGTTAAGAGCTGGTTCTAGAAGATCTGGGCACAATTCCAAGAACCCATAAAGTGGCTCACAGCCATCTGTAACTCCAGTTCCAGGGCATGGGGGGGGGGGGTTCGGTGTTCTCTTCTGTCCTCTACAGGCACATAGTACACAGACATGGAAATAAAACACCCATACTCATAAAAATTAAATAATAAAGAAAAATTTTAAAAGGTTTTGGAGACTTTAAGAATAGATAAAACAGCCTGGCAGAGGTGGCACATGCTTTTTTTTTTTTTTTTTTTTTTTTTTGGTTTTTCAAGACAGGGTTTCTCTGTGTAGCTTTGGAGCCTATCCTGGCACTTGCTCTGGAGACCAGGCTGGCCTCAAACTCACAGAGATCCTCCTGCCTCTGCCTCCCAAGTGCTGGGATTAAAAGGCATATGCCGGGCGTTGGTGGCGCACGCCTTTAATTCCAGCACTTGGGAGGCAGAGGCAGGAGGATCTCTGAGTTCGAGGACAGTGTAGTGTGTTCTACAGAGCAAGTTCCAGGACAGGTTCTAAAGCTACAGAGAAACCCTGTCTTGAAACACCCCTCAAAATAGGGAAATAAATGAAACATATGAAAAATTAATAAAAATCCATATAAACAAACCTACAGGAAACATATTAAATGCAAACTAAGAGCATGTATTCTTACATCCGAAATGAGACAAGGATGCCCACTATGTAATGCTCAAAATCTTAACTACATCAATTAAACAAGTGGAAAACATAAAAGGGATAAAAATGGAAAATCAAATTATCCCTATTTGTAGGTGACATAATCCTTTACTTAAGACTGAGACAATTAGGAAACACTTGGATCTAATAAATACAATAAAGTACCAGGATACAAAATCAATATTTAAAAAAAGCAGTAGCCTTCATTTATACCAACAGGCTATTCTCAAGAAAAGAAATTAAACAGTGAAAGAGATGGCTCAGTGGTTTAGAGCTGTTGTTGCACTTCCAGAGGACTGGATATCCTCTTCTACCTTCCTCGGTCACCAGGTGTGCATATATGCAACCAAAATATTCATACACACAAAATAAATATTCCATACAAAATAATTCCCCCACAAGAGTATATAGCAATATATCTAACCAAAGAAATGAAAGACTTTTAAAATAAAAAACGTTAAGATACTGAGAAAGGAAAACACAGAAGATACTAGATAATGGAGATATCCCATGTTTCTAGACTGGTAGAATTAATATTGTGAAATGGTTATATTACCTACATTAATTTACAGGTTTGATGAAATACCTAGCTAAATCCCAATGTCACACTTACAGGTTTAGAAAAAAAAAAATACAAGAAGGTAGGGAACCACAAAAATCAAATAGTCAAAGCAATCTTAAGGAATAAGAATACCACTGGTGGTATTTTAATACCTGACCTCAAATTATACTATAAAGCTATAGTGATAAACAGCCTGATAAACAGGCATAAAAGTAAACTGGTAGACCAATGAAATACAATAAAGGACCCATATGTAAAACAACAAGGCTGCCAGGCATTAGTCCCTGGTGGGTCACACCTTTAGGAGGCAGAGGTAGGCAGACCTGAGTTCAAAGCCAACCTGGTCTATAAAAAAGTTCCAGTATAGTCAGGGCTACACAGAAAAGCCCTGTCTTAAAACAAACAAACAAACAAACAAACAAACAAATAAATACAAAATAAAACACACAAACACACATGTGTGCATACAAAAGGCCAATAAACATTTTTAAAAACTGTTCATTATCAAGGAAATGGAAATTAAAACAACTTGGGGGGGGTGGATATGGACACAGGAGTGGGAGGAGAAGAAGGAGGGGAAACTATGGTTGGGATGTAATATGAGAGAATAAATTTTAAAAATTATAAAAATAAATCTTAAAAAAAAAAGTCAGGCCAGGCATTGGTGGCACATGCCTTTAATTCTAGCACTCGGGAGGCAGAGGCAGGCAGATCTCTGAATTCAACGCCAGCCTGGTCTACAAATCAAGGTCCAGGACAGCCTCCAAAACAATACAAAAAAACCCTGTCTCGAAGGGAAAAAAAAAAAAAAACGGTAGGGACTAGAAAGATGGCTCAGTGGTTAAGAACACTGCCTGCTCTTCCAGAGGTCCTGAGTTCAACTCCCACCAACCACATGGTGGCTCACAGCCATCTGTAATGAGATCTAGTGGCCTCTTCTGGCCTATAGATAGAACACTATATATAAAATAAATAAATCTGGCCGGGCACTGGTGGCACATGCCTTGAATCCCAGCACTCGGGAGGCAGAGGCAGGTGGATCTCTGTGAGTTTGAGACCAGCCTGGTCTACAGAGCTAGTTCTAAAACAGCCAAGGCTACACAAAGAAGCCCTGTTAGCAAAAACAAAACAAACCTACTTTGAGACAGAACCACATCCCAGTCAGAAGGCTTTCTATCATCAACAAATCTGACAACAAATGTTGGAGAAACTATGGAGAGAAATAACCCTTATTCGCTATTGTTGAAGCTACAAATTAATATAGCCATTGTGGAAGAGTTTGGAAATTACTCAAAAAATTTAAAATGGAACTACCATATAACCTACCTATCTCACTCTCATACACCCAAAGAACTCCATATCCTACCACAGAGATATCTGCAAGCCCATATTTATTATTGTTATATTCATTAGGTAAAGACTCAGACTTTTTGTCTCAGACTATTTGTCCATCTACAGATAAATGGATAATGGAACACTATTCAACTCTAAGGAAATTTTAAAATTTCCAAGAAAATGGATGGACTTTTAGACCATGGATTAAGCAAGGCCACACAATCTCTTAACTGTTGACCCATCTCTCCAGCCCTCCACACACTCTCAAAAAGGAAAACAACCACAGTCTCCCTCGTGTAAAATCCAACCAGCAACACATGCAAATATGTACATAAATGTGCATAAGGTAACATGTAATATTCAGAAACATTCCACTATGTCCATCAGTGTCTCATTCATACATTATCAGAGAAGTTTCCTCCTGCAGTAGATGGGAACAAATACATAGAACCTCAACTAGACAAAGTGCAGAGGAAAAGACTTTAGAATACTGAGTCCTAAATGGGTATCAAACCCCTCTCCTAAGAGCCCGGGAACTACGCAAAAGAAGAAGCAGAAAGGTGCTAGGAGTCAGAGAGGATGGAGGACACCAAGGAAACAGGATCTTGTAGACACAACAGGACTGATGGACATGTACTCACAGAGTCTGTGACAGCATGCATAGGGCATACACATACACATGCAAGCCAGAATCGAATCCCAGTGTTGAGAGAGGAAGTGGATATGAGCTGTCTCCTACTGACTTCACTAGCAAAGGAAAAATTAAGTCTTTTCCAACTGAGTTTCACAAATATAAAAAACACACTTATGCCCAGCAGTTGTTGATGGCCAACACAAAATACAAATCAATGGTATTTTTGGAGATTTTTCTGTGTCATATGGCTTTGTTTGAGCTTTTTTTTTTTTTTTTTTTTTTTTTGGTCCTTACTGGTCTTTTGCCTGTATGTCATGGTTTCCAATTTTGTGTTTTTATGGGTTTTGTTGTTTATGGATGTGTCTCTCTGTGTATATATATACTTCTCATGATTTTTGTTTTGTTTTTATAATTCTGCCTTGTTTTATATGCCTGTTCAAATAAAGAGAGAAAGGCAGCTTGGAGCTAGATGGGTGAGGAAGTGGGGAGTATCTGAGAGGAAATGAGGGAGGTGAAACCATTATCAGAATATATTGTATGGAAAAACATATTTTCAATTTAAAAAAAAAGTTTGGGGCTGGAGAGATGACTCAGAGGTTAAGAGCACTGGCTGCTCTTCAGAGCTCCAAGATCAATTCCCAGAAACCACATGATGGCTCACAACCATCTATTAATGAGATCTGTTGCCCTCTTCTGTCTGATACCTTCTTCTGTCATGCAGGCATACATGCAAATAGAGCAATTTGCTTTCTGATTTCTACATGTGCGTGCAGGTATGAGCACACAAGTACACACAAGCACTTACACATACAAAAAATATAAAAAATCTTTAAGCATAAAGAAAGCTGGGTGATACAGCTCAGTATTAGAACATATGCCTACTTTGTGTGAAGCACTAGCCCCAAATCCCAGTACCAAAACCTCCACAAAATTTCAATTCACAAAAATACATACAAAAGGTTTTGGGGGGGGGCGCTGATATTGTGGGAAAGTAATGCTTTCCTGGCTTGTCTGGCAATTGCAAGGCCCTGGGTGTGAAACTCAGAACCACCCAAAACAGGGAGGGAAATTAAAAATAAACTTAAGAACTACAGCAAGTCATGGGGGAAAAAAGGATTTTATTATTATTAATGTGTGTGGATGTATGCCTCATATGTACATGCTCAGGGAGGCCAGAAAGAGCAACAGATCCCTGGGAGACGCAGTTACAGAAGGCTATAAGCTACCTACATGGGTACTAGAAACTCACTTGGGCCTTTACAAGAACAGTACCCACTCTTACCTGCTGAGCCATCTTCCCAAACGCTCTTAGTATATTAAATCTTAAAGGCCATAGGTATTCTTTCCCACCTGTCTTATATTACAAGTGTACAAGGACATGTGTACCACTGTGCCTGGCAATCAGAGAATAACTTTCAGGAGTTGGGAATATCCCCTTCTACCTTGCTTACTGCTGCTCTGTGTATTCCAGGCTAACTGGCTGGTAAACTTCTGAACAACTCTCCTGTAACCACCTCCCATCTCACCACTGAAGTGCTGGGATTACAGATACACACAACTACATCTGGCCTTTTTTGTTTTGTTTTGTTTTTCAAGACAGGCTTTTTTTTTTTTTTAATTTTTTTCTTTCAGTATTTTTTTTAAAGATTTTATTTATTTAGTCTTCTGCCTGCATGCCACCAGAGGGCACCAGATCTCATTCAAGGTGGTTGTGAGCCACCATGTGGTTGCTGGGAATTGAACTCAGGACCTCTGGAAGAGCATCCAGTGCTCTTAATCTCTGAGCCATCTCTCCAACCCATTATTGATTAGACTCAGTGAGTTCCTAAAAGAAGAAAGGACATGAATGGTGAAGAAGTAGGAATGGGATATAGGGGTGGATATGATCGATCAAAGTACATTGTTTAGGGGCTGGAGACTTGGCTCAGTGATTAAGAACACTTCCAAAGGACCTAATTTTGATTCCCACCATCCACAAGGTGGCTCACAACCACTTATAACTCCAATCCCAGAGTATCCGACACCCTCTTCTAGCTTCTACAGGCACCAAGTGAACAAGCATGCATGCAGGCAAAACAATCACACAATATACACATAAAAATAAAATGAATAAATTTTGTGTTGTGGGGTGTGTGTGTGTGTGTGTGAGAGAGAGAGAGAGAGAGAGAGAGAGAGAGAGAGAGAGAGAGAGAGAGAGGGAGAGAGAGAATATAACCAGACATGCTGGCACATACTTTTAATCTCAGTACTCTAAAAGGATTAATAGGGGAATCTCTATGAGTTCAAGGACATCCTGGTCTGTAGTTTCAAGACAGTCAAGATTACACAATAATACGCTGTCTAAAAAAAATAAATAGTAAAGGGGGGGGCTGGAGAAACGACTCAGAGGTTAAGAACACTGGCAGTTCTTCCAGAGGCTCTGAGTTTAGCAACCACATGGTGCTTTACAATCATCTATACTGAAATCTCATGCCAACATTATATATATGATAAATAAAAAAGTAAATCTTTTTTAAAAAATAAAATATAAAAACTTTTAAAGGTACAGTGACTATGGTATGAAATTATCAAAGAATAAAGACTAACATATTTCTAAAATTTTAAATGTTATCTGACTACTGACCAAGTAATTATCAATAATTTGGAATATTTGCCTTGAACTCATCCTTTAATCTGTATAGTACATACTATCTTGGTTTTAGCTCATAAAGTAGGACAATTTTATGTTTGCTATTGCAATAATTAACAAATGAGCACAGCAGACATTATGGTGTGTGTGTGTGTGTGTGTGTGTGTGCGAGAGAGAGAGAGAGAGAGAGAGAGAGAGAGAGAGAGAGAGAGAGAGTGAGTTACACGTCTCCATTGTCTGGATAGTTTTTACGGTCATTTCTATTCTCCAACCCTCTATTTCACAACTGTCATAGTAATATAAATCACTCTGAAAGAAATCTTCATAAGATAAACTTTCTATAATTCAGAAATTCAAAGATTTTCAATTAGTATGCTATAAAAAATTTAAAGACAGATAAAAATGTTCTTAAAATTTTTCATTATGATTTATACTTTTTTTTTTTGAGACAGGGTTTCTCTGTGTAGCTATGGAGCCTCTCCTGGCACTCACTCTGTAGACCAGGCTGGCCTTGAACTCAGAGATCCACCTGCCTCTGCCTCGAAGGTGCTGGGACTAAAAGTGTACACCACCACCGCCCAGCAATTTATATATTTTCAAATACTATATTGGGAAGAACTACTTCCAAGTTCTCTACATGACAGAGATGAAACTTAAATTTATATCTTACAAGTAAAGTAATATTTCACCCATTAATCAATTCACAGAGAATGAATACTATGGTAATCAATGAATATGATAGTCTTATCCATTTATTTAGGTCTTTCTTTTTTTTTACTCTAATTAGTGTTTTGTATAGCTTTTTAGTGTCCAGAGCTTACTATTATTTTGTGAATCATTCATGCTTTTGTTTCCTATTGCAATATACATATAACTAAAAAAATTATTTCCTTTCGATTGCTTGCTATTCGTATACAGAAAGTATAATTCATCCCAGCAGTGCTCAAGAGTGAGAGACAGGAGTATCTCTAAGAATTGGAGGCCAGGCTGATCTACATAATGAGTTCCATAATACACAGTAATACCCTACCTCAAAAAAAAAAATACTTTTTAAAACATGAGATTTCTGGTATGGGGAAAAAAGTTTAGTAGTGGACCACTTGCTAAGATATGTGAAAATAGAAGCAACTTTAATAAATATAATGTAAAGGCATGGTGGATCAGATACATATGAATTTCTCAACTTGAAAAGCTATTCTTCAGGCTGGAGAGATGGTTTCTCTGTGTAGCTTTGGAGCCTATCCTGGCACTCTCTCTGTAGACCAGTCTGGTCTTGAACTCAGAAATCAGCCTGGCTCTGCCTCCTGAGTGCTGGGATTAAAGGCATGCGCCACCACCACCTGGCCCAATTCAATGGCTTTGTAAGTACATTCATAGTATAAAGCAACAGTCACCACTTATTTTAGCCCAAATAGAAAACTTACACACTAAGCAGTCATTCCATATTGTTTTCTCCCCATCCCTGGCAAATCCTAATCTATTTTCTGTTGTTGGTTGATATTTCATGTGAGTGGCATCATGTATTTGTCCTGTAGAGTCTGATTTACTCAGCATAACATTTTCAAGGTTATAACAGTTGTCACATGTATCAGAATTTCCCATTCCCTTTTATGCCTGAAAAAAAAAAATACTATAGTATATACCAGATTTTTTTTTTCATTCATCAGTTGGTCATTTAGGGGTATCTGTTGTAATTCTTCTGTAAACATTGTTGTAAGTATCCGAGTCCCTGCCTTTCATTGTTTAGGATACATACTTGGCAGTGGATTTGCTAAGTTATATGGGGAATCTATGCTTGTCATTTTGAGGCACCACAGGACTACTGTACCTATTGCTGTGCTGTTTTCCACCTATAAGGAGTGTATGGAGACTGCAGCCTCCCCAAGTCTGAATAAACACCTATTTTCCTGTTTGGCAATGACTATACTAGTGAATATGAGGTAGCATAAGGTAGCATGTAGCATCTTTTCTGTTTTTTTTTTTTTTTCAAAACTGGGTTCCTCTGTGTAGCTTTGGACCCTGTTCTGGAACTTCCTTTGTAGATCAGGCTGACCTTGAACTCACAGAGATCTGCCTATCCCTGACTCCCAAGTGCTGGGATTAAAGGCGTCCACCACCACCACTTGGCATGAGGTAGCATTTTATTGTGACTCGGATTTGGTTGCTTCCTTATTGCTTTTGATTTTTGTAAAGACATCTCTAAAATCTATGTATATATATTTATTTATTTTAGATTTTCTTTTCTTTTTTTTTTTTTTTTTTTAAGATTTACTATGTGTAGTGTTCTGCCTGCATATATAACTACATGCCAGAAGAGGGCACCGAATCTCATTTTAGATGGTTGTGAGCCATCATGTGGTTGCTGGGAATTGAACTCAGGACCTCTGGAAGAGCAGTCAGTGCTCTTAACCTCTGAGCCATCTCTCCGGCCCTTGAATTCATGTATTTTTTAAAGATTTGTTTTATATATAAATATATAAAGCATATATGTATTATATATATTCTGGCTAGTTTCATGTCAACTTGACACAAGCTAAGGGTCACAGAGAAGGGAGCCTCAATTGAGAAATGCCCACTTAAGATCTGGCTGTAGGCAAGCTTGTAGAGCATTTTCTTAATTAGTAATTGTTGGGGGAAGCCCCAGCCCTTTGTGAGTGGTGCAGTCCCTGGGCTGATTGTCCTGAGTTCTATAAGCAGTTCTATGAGCAAGCCAGTAAACAGCAGTCTTCCGTGGCCTCTGCAGCAGCTTCTGCCTCCAGATACCTGCTCTGTTTGAGCTCCTGACCTGACTTCCTTTGATGATAAACAGTGGTGAGGAAGCATAAGCCAAATAAGTCCTTTCCTCCCCAAGTTGCTTTGGTCATGGTTTATCACAGCAGTAGTAACCCTGAGACAGTATGTGTGTAGGTATGTGCATGTGCCCAAAGAGGCCAGAGGCATTGGATCCTCTAGGAATGGAAGGTTGTGAGCTGCCCCAGTGTGGGTGCTGGGAATTGAACCCTGCTTCCCTTTCCATTTTTTTTTTTTACAATTTACTGTTGTAGTATGTACACTGGTGTTTTGCCTGTATTTATGTCTATGTGAGGATGTCAGATCTTGGAGTTATAGACAGTTGTAAGCTGCCATGCAGGTTCTAGGAATTGAACCTAGATCCTCTGGAAGAGCAGTCAGTGCTAATAACCACTGAGCCATCTCTCTAGGCCCGCCCCCTTTAAATTTTATTTCTTATTATTACATTTACTGCATTTGTGCTCAGATATGCCATGTTTCACATGTGAAAGCCAGGGAACAACTTTTCAGGAACTGGTTCTCTGTTTCTACTTTATGGGGCCTTAGGGACTTAGGCTGTTCTGTTTAGTGCCAAGTGCCTTTAATCACTCAGCCTCCCCCCAACCTCACCCTCTATTTTTTTTTTTATTTTTTTATTTTTATTTTTTTTGAGACAGGGTTTCTCTGTGTAGCCCTGACTGTCTTGGAACTCACTCGGTAGACCAGGCTGGCGTGAAACAAGAGATCTGCCTGCCTTTGCTTCCCAGTGCTGGGATTAAAGGCATGCACCACTAGTGCCTGGAGCATTTTTCTAATAATAATAATAATAGTTTAGTATCTTTGTATGTGCTTATTGGTCATTGGTATACCCTCTTTGTTAAAATATCTATTTAAAGTTTTTGTCCTGTGTCTGGTCCTTAACTGAGTTAGTTTTTGGTGCCGAATTGTGGAATTTTGTTGTTGTTGTTGTTGTTTTTGGTTTTTCGAAACAGGGTTTCTCTGTGGCTTTGAAGGCTGTCCTGGAACTAACTCTTATAGACCAGGCTGGTCTCGAACTCACAGAGATCCACCTGCCTCTGCCTCTCCAGTGCTGGGATTAAAGGCATGTGCCACCAACGCCCAGCTTTTTTTTGGTTTTTTGAGACAGGGTTTCTCTGTGGCTTTGGAGGCTGTCCTGGAACTAACTCTTGTAGACCAGGCTGGTCTCGAACTCACAGAGATCTGCCTACCTCTGCCTCCCGAGTGCTGGGGTTAAAGGCATGCGGCCACCAATGCCTGATTTGTGGAGATTTTTATATTCATTTTATGCATACTAAACTCTTATTGAGATTGGGTCATGCTGTTTAACCTGGTCTGGCTTGGAACTTTCAGAGGTTGGTTCTTAACTTATGATGGGGTTCTGGGACTGAACTCAGGCCATGAAGTGTTTTTATGCACTTACTGATCCTCAGAGCAACTTGGTAAAGTTGTGGTCTGAGAGTATACCAGTTTCTTTTTCCCTACTCACTTTTGTGTCTGTATTTTGGTTATTTTGCCTTTCCTTACTTCAAGGTAGTAGTTTTTGTTTCTGTGCCAAGATGCCTATCTGAAAATTTCCTCTTTAAGATCACTTAAAGGCGGTGGTGGCGCACGCCATTAGTCCCAGCACTTGGGAGGCAGAGCCAGGCGGATCTCTGTGAGTTTGAGGCCAGTCTGGTGTACAAAAGCTAGTTCCAGGACAGCCTCCAAAGTCACAGAAAAAAACCCTGTCTCAAAAAACCAAAAAGAAAAAAGAAAAAGAAAAAAAAAGATCACTTAGGAGGGGAATGGAGAAATGGCTCAGTGTGGCTAAGAACACTGGTTGTTCTTTAAGAGGACCCAGATTCAATTCCCAGAACCCACGTGGTGACTCACATTTGCTTAGGATCTGGCACCCTCTTCTGACCTGAGTGCACCTGGCACACATGTGACGCTTATATATGTGATGGCAAAATGCATACACACACACACACACACACACACACACACACACACACACACACACACTTAAAAAATACCACTTAAAGGACCTTACAATCACCAAATCTATGCCTGACTTTCAGAGACATTCTTATTTGCCTTTCTTAAACATCTGACCCTGTTGCTTCTCCCTCCATGAATATCCTGTTATTTTATATGTCAGCATACTCATGACTTAGCTGAGAGTAGCTGCTGATTTACAATTGTCCTTGTTTTCTGGTAAAGACTATTTCCTTAGCCTGTTGTTTTCTTGCATGGTTTCTCCTACAGTAGTGTGTCTTGCATTCAGGTGCACCTTTATAACAACAAAAATACAGTTAAGAAGTTAGCAATGAAAATAATTATGGTTGGATCATCACAACATGAGGAACTGTATGTATTAAAGGGTTTGCATTTAATCCCAGCACTTGGGAGGCAGAGGCAGGTGGATCTCTGTGAGTTTGAGGCCAGCCTGGTCTCCAGAGCGAGTGCCAGGATAGGCTCCAAAGCTACACAGAGAAACCCTGTCTCAAAAAAAAACAAAAACAAACAAACAAAAAAGGGTTTGCAGCACCAAGAAGGTTGAGAACCACTGATATAGTAGCAATAGGATTGTTAATCGGTTTTGAGGTAAATGAAAATCTGCAAGGCATTTATGCACATAAAGATAAAAACCCAGGATTTTCAAGAAAAGGATGGCAGTTCTGTTGTTGTTGTTGTTGTTGTTGTTGTTGTTATTGTTTGTTTTTCCGGCTGGGTTTCTCTTTGTAACAGCCCTAGATGTCCTGGAACTAGTTCTGTAGACCAGACTTTCCTTCAGCCCACAGAGATCCACTTACCTCAGCCTCACCAGTTCTGGGATCAAAGTGCCCCACCACTGCCCTGCAAGGATGGTTAAAATTTTATGTGTACTTATTTCCTTTTTACTTTCTGGAAAATTATAATTACATATAATTATTGGGTATATAATGTTTTATGTATGCACTATAGAATGACTGAGTCAGGTGAATTAACAGACCCATCAAAGGGGATGGTGGGCATGAAAGACAGGCACAAAAATAAATCCTCTTTTGCAACCAAGAATTCAATGTTCTGTATGAATTTGGGCACATAAATGGAGAAATATGATGCAAACACAGCTCAAAGCAATGATGTTGATACTGAGGTTGGTTCTAAAATTAGTTTATAATTTAAAGGACAGATAATAAGAAAATTAAAATGTATCTGATCGGCATTCTAATTTTCCTGTGATAGATTAATATTACCTCTTTTCTGTATGGCTTGATGTTGTAAAACAATCTTTTTGTACACTGTGAATATTTGTTACTTGTTAGTTTAATAAAGGGTTAAATGGCCAATAGCTAGGGTGGTAGAGGTTAAGAAGAACTTCCAAACAAAAAGAGAAAGCAAAGGGGAGCAGGGAGGTGGGGGGTGAGGCCACCAGAGAAGACACAAAGGAAGCAGATGAACCCTAGTTGAAGACGGGTAAGAAATATGGGTTATTTTAAGCTGTAAGAGCTAGTTAGTAACAAACGTAAGCTATTGGCCAAGCATTAGTAATTAATAAGTCTCTGTGTGGTTCTTTGGGAGCCAGCTGGCAGGAAAGAGCTGACTGGTAGAACAAGGAAAGCTCCACCTAACAGCTTGCTTGATTGTTCAATCGTGAGATCAAGAATCAAAAGTACCTGAATTACCGTGAATGGATATTTACTTCAGTGTAGTAAGTAATACATTGTCGATTTAAATGTTCATTTTAGGGGTTATTCATTTGGCAACTGTGGTACTAATTTACAAAGAAAGACCAAACAAACAAAAGCCTACATTCAAAAAGGGATGCTGGTTCATGCTTGTAATTCCAATACCCAGAAAGCTAAGAAGACAGATATCTAGGAGTTCAAAGTCAGCTTGGGGATACAGATGAAAACGAAAAGGAAAAGCAGAAAGAAAATCTCTTAACTCATTGGGCCAAGAAGGAGGCTTGGTAGGTAAGGATGCTGCCAAGCCTCAACACCTGAATTTGATCCCTGGCAGGAGAGAACTGACTCTTAAAGTTGTCCTCTAACCTCCACAGGACACATGTGTAAACACACAGAGTAAAATGAAAAACATTAACATATCCATCACTATAAATGCTTAACATTTGTTGCTCCTTTCTAACCACAACTTCCTATTATTTGGCCAAGATCATCCCACCTTCCAGAGTCTGAAAACTGTCCTCTGCTTCTCTAAGTTCAATTGTTTTGGAGTCTTCATTAAATAGTGATTTTGTTATCTTATTGTGACTAGCTTAATTCAGTAAAAGTGAGTGAGAGAGAGAGAGAGAGAGAAAGAGAGAGTGTGTGTGTGTGTGTATGTATGTATGTATGTATGTATGTATGTATGTATGTATGAATGTTTTTGGAAACAAGGTCTCTCTCAAAATAGCCTTTGCTGGCCTGAACTCTCTATGTAAACCAGGCTGACCTCAAACTCACAGAGATCCACCTGCCTCTGCCTGCCAAGTGCTGGGAATAAAGTTGTGTGCCACCACTGCCCAGCTGATACTGTGTGTATTTTAATACATAAAAGTCTTAAGGTAATTCTTCAAAATATAAATAATGAAATTGAGAAAGCAGTTCAATTGTAGAATACGTGTCTAGTGTGTATGAATATACAATGTATGATCTCCAGCACTGCAAAACAGTAAAAATGAGTAATTTCTAAAACACATTTAATATAATTTAATATACTAATTCTAAACCTCATCACCTTAAAGACCGTTGCAACCTTAACTAGGATCTCCACCAGAAATTCATTATGTAGGGGCTGGAGAGTTGGCTCAGCACTGAATGCTCTACCGAGGATCCAGGTTCAATTCCCAGCATGCCCATGTTGGGTGACTCATAACCCCATTTAACCAGTTTTAAGGACCCATGTCCTCTTCTGGCTTCCAAACACACTATACTCATGTAAGCACGTACACACACACACACACACACACACACACACACACACACACAAATAATAAGAAATCTAAAAAAAAGAAAAGGAACAAATTCAGGCCAGGCTTGGTGGCACACATCTTTAATCCCAGAATTTAGGAGGCAGAGACAGGCAGATCTCTGAGAGCTTCTGAGTTTGGTCTACAAAGTGAGTTCCAGGACGGCCAGGACCACATAGACAAAACCTAAGTTCAGATAGTCATAGAAAGACAACATATGAAGACAGAAACAATGACAGGAGTGCTACCCCAAGGAGTACCAGAGGCCACCAAAGGCCTTCGGAGAACACATTGATTTCTCTTTATTTTTATTTTTTCTTTTCTTGTTCTTTGTTTTGGTTTGGTTTGGTCTGCAGTTCTTGTTTTATTTCAAGACAGGGTTTCTCTGTGTAGCTCTAACTATCCTGGAAGTTATCACTCTGTAGACCAGGCTGACCTCCAATTCACAGAGATCCGCCTGTCTCTGCCTCCCTGAGTGCTGGAATTAAAGGCATGTGCCACTACCACTCAGTTTATTTTTAATTTTGACCAGCTTATTTTTAATTTTTTTAGAATTATCTATGTGTATAAGTGCTTTGCCTCCATGTATGTATGTGTACCATATGTATTCAGCTCCCAGAGAAACCATAAGAGGGCATCAGGTCCCCTGAACTGGAGTTACAGATAGTTCTAAGCTTCCATGAGGGTGTTGGGAATTGAACCTAGGACTTCCCAAAGAGGACCACTTAAATTCAACCACTGAGTCATCTCTCCAGCCCAACACCTTGATTTCTTATTCGTACTCTCCAAAACTGAGCCAATATATTATGGTAATAATCTGTTATGGGAAACCTAGGAAATTAAGTCAGAAATTGGCATGTGAAAGTACAGATTTACTCAAACAAAAATGGAAAAGGCTTAGTGTCATACTCAGAAAAGGCTAACTACAGGAAGTTTCCTTGCTCTATATTGCAAGTTCCAGAATACCCAGATCCACATAATGAGACCCTTTATTCAAAGAGAGAAGAAAACGAAACCACTGAAAGTGTGACTCTGCAACCAGATAACAGGCTCTCTCTTGACAGGCGGTGGTGGCATACGCCTTTAATCCCAGCACTCGGGAGGCAGAGGCAGGCGGATCTCTGTGAGTTCGAGACCAGCCTGATCTACAAGAGCTAGTTCCAGGACAGCCTCCAAAGCCACAGAGAAACCCTGTCTCGGAAAACCAAAAAAAAAAAAAAAAGGGGGGGGGGGGAAGAAGAAAAGAAATGCTAAGCCTAGCATCCATAAGAAAAAAGTAAGCTGCTGGACAGTGGTAGTGCAAGCCTTTAATCCCAGCACCCAGCACTCAGAAAGCAGGGGCAAGTGGGTCTCTGGAAATTGGGAGGCCAGCCTTGTCTTCAGAGTGAGTTCCAAGCCAGCCAGCAGGGCTGTTACACAAAGAAACCCTATCTCGAAGAAGAAAAAGAAAAAAAGAAAGAAAGAAAGAGCCTCTGTGTATTTATCTGGGAGCTGTGTGACGGCCCCCCAAATAGTTTAAAAAAAAAAAAAAAAACTATAGTTTATGTGCACCACATGCCCAAAGAGGAAAGAGGCACTGGATACCCAGGACCTGGAGTTATGACTGGTTGAACCACCTGATACCAAAAATACTAAAAATGGAACCAGATCCTAAGGAAGAGCAGTAACACTCCTTTAGCAGCTGAGCCTTTTGGCCCAGAGGGGCTTTATGTTTTGTTTTTATTTTCTGAGACAGGGTTTCTCTATACAGCTCTGGTTGTCCTGGAACTCACTCTGTAGACAGGCTGGCCTTCAACTCAAAAGATCTGCCTGCCTCTGCCTTCAGAGTGCTAGATTAAAGGTATATGCCTCTGTGTATTTATCTGGGACTAAAGGTATATACCACCCAACAATTTACTTTTTTTGGAGGGGGGGTTAGAAAGAGGGTTTCTCTGTATTGCTTTGGAGCCTGTCCTGGAACTCGTTCTGGAGACCAGGCTGGCCTCGAACTCAGAGATCTGCCTGCCTCTGCCTCCAGAGTACTGGGATTAAAGGCCACCAACGCCCGGCTGACAATTTACTTTTATTTTATGTAGATGAGTGTTTTACATGTATTTATTGTCTATGAACCTTGTGTACCTGCCACTTGAAGAGGGTAGAAGTGGGCATTGGATCTCCTGGAACTGGAGATATAGATAGTTGAAAAACCATGTGGGTGCTGGGAACCAAACTCATGTCCTTTGAAGGAGCAGTCAGTACTCTTAACTGCTGGGCCATTCTAGTCTAGTATACTTCATTAACCTAATATTTAACATAAAACAAGTATTTCTTTACTTTTCACAAAAATTGACTCTTACACTCTCATGTCTTTCTATCTCTATCAAAAGAAAAGTAACAACCTGACAAGTGCCAGCCACAGCTTTCTCTAAGTTCATATATACGCAAACTCACAGACAAATACATCAAAAGTAATTATGTTTTTACAAACACATACTGTTAATGCATAGGCTTTCTATATTTAAGCATACTGAGTGTATCTCAAATTTTGTATATAGAGTTTAAGCATGAAAATGAAGACAACTGGGGCTGGAGTGGTGGATCAGTGGATAAGAACACTAGCTAGTCTTCCAGAGGTCCTGAGCTCAAATCACAGCAACCACCTGGTGGCTCACAATCATCTGTAATGAGATCTGGTGCCCTCTTCTGGCCTGCAGGGATACATGCAGACAAAACACTGTGTTTAGCCAGGCATTGGTGGCGCACGCCTTTAATCCCAGCACTCAGAAGGCAGAGGCAGAGGATCTCTGTGAGTTCGAGACCAGCTTGGTCTACAAAAGCTAGTTCTAGGACAACAGCCTCCAAAGCCACAGAGAAACCCTTTCTCAGAAAAAGAAAAAAAAGAGTCAATCAAACCAAACTGCTTTCCAGAAACACAACAAAGAAAAGAGGCCCTTAGTCTTTTGCTGAAGACTCTGAAAATTGTTCTTTACTTCCTCATTAAATATTGTAAAATATTTTGTTGTACATCTAAAACTTCTCTTCTGAGGCTAGAGTAATATTATTCAGTAGTAGAACACCTGCTTATGTGAAGCCCGAGACTTTCTGCAGGACCACAATAAATAAACAAACAAAATGTTTCTTCTAGCTAGACTCTGCTGTTTACAACAAGGACATTCAACAGCTAAATCCAATATGTAGACTAGGAAAATTAGTTATTATCATCATTCAACAAAATGTCAGCAAACTACAAAGAGAAAGAAGGTACTCACAGATCTGTAAAAGTAGAGGTAAATATAAAGAAATAGAAACACATTCCCCTTAAGATGACAAATTTTACCATATATAAACATGTATACAAAAATACTGCCAAAAAAAAAACCAAAAACATGAAAGGCCAGGCATTGATGGTTCATGTCTTTAATCCCAGCACTCAGGAAGCAGAGGCAGGTGGATCTCTGTGTTCAAGGCCAGCCTGGTCTACAGACCAAGTTCCAGGACAACCAGGGCTACAAAGAGAAATTCTGTCTCAAAAGAAAGAAAAAAAAAGTCCTTTTATAAAAATCAAACAAATCAGTAAGAACCCTTTGAGCACCTCTTATATGACGGTCATAAATATTCTGCAAAAAGTAGAAAAATGAGCTCAGTCCTGAAGGAACCCAGTCTGGCAAAAGAAATAGCACATACTATCCAAAATGACCATAAACACCTGGCATGTATCTCATCAATCAACATAGCTCAACTCTCTAATGATTTAAGATGATAAAGGTCAAAGGCAGGCTGGGTGGTGGTGGCGTACACCTTTAACCCCAGCACTCGGGACTACAAGAGCTAGTTCCAGGACAGCCTCCAAAAGCCACAGAGAAACCCTGGAAGGGAGTGGGGGGTCCTAAAGCAGTAAGAATCTTCAATCCCACTTCATCCATGAAATTTCAGATTGAATAACTTTCCACACCATTCGGGTCTATGTAGGTAACTGCAACAGGGCACAAACCTTTTTTGTTTTGTTTTGTGTTTTGAGACAGGGTTTCTCTCCAGCTTTGGAACTAAGCCTATCTTGGAACTCATTCTGTATACCAGACTGGTTTTGCACTCACAGAGATACACCTGCCTCTCTGCCTCCTGAGTGCTGGGATTAACGGTGTGTGCCACCACCATCTCGGCACAAACCATCTTAAAACAAAATTGTATTACATGTCAGGCATGCAGGCACATGCCTGTAACCCCGAAACTTGCAAAGTAGAAGCGGGAGTCAGGAGTGCAAGGTAAAACCATGAATATAAATCCTAATTGAAGGCCAGCATGGGCTACATGAGACTGTTTCAAAAAATTTTCAAAAACAGAAAGAAAACTGTACTGAACAGCTCCCACCCATCTACCTATAATGGAATTTAACATTTTGGATGAGGAAAGCACTTGTATCACAGATATCAATGTTTTTTTTTTTTTTAACATTTTAAACAAATTATCAACAACTAAATAGATTATGGATGCAAAAAATCTATTGAAGATATTGGATGTAGAGCTGAAGAGACGATTCAGCAGTTAAGAGCACTGGCTGCTCTCCCATAGGAACCAAGTACAATTCCCAGCACCCACTGACATTTCTTAACTATCTGGAACTCCAGTCCCAGGAGATCTAACCCCCTCTTCTGGACTCTACCATAATGTAATACAAATATATATGGAGGCAAAACACCCATACACACAGAAATTTTTTTTAATTATATATTAAACATAGAAGCTGGACAGTGGGTATGAATACTTGCTGCTTTTGCAGAGGACCTGGATTCAGTTACCAACACCCACGTGGCAGCTCACAAGCATCTGTTAACACCAACTATAGGTTATCTAATACCCTCTTCTAGCCTCCAAAGGCACTAGGCATGCACATGGTACACACATACATGTAGGCACTTATAACATAAAAATAGATGAATCATTTTTTTAAAAACCAATGTTGGATGCCAGGCAGTGGTGGCACATGCCTTTAATCCCAGCACTTGGGAGGCAGAAGCAGGTGGATCTCTGTGAGTTTCAGAACAGGCTCCAAAGCAACACAGAGAAACCCTGTCTCAACACACACACACACACACACACACACACACACACACACACACACACACACAGTTAGGAAGCATATCTGGAGAGATAGCTCATCAGTTAAGAATACTGGCTGCTCAGGCTGGAGAGATGGCTCCAAGGTTTGTTTTATTTTTTGTTTTTTGTTTTTTTGAGACAGGGTTTCTCAGTGTAGCTTTGGAGCCTAACCTGGCACTCGCTCTGGAGACCAGGCTGACCTCGAACTCAGAGATCTGCCTGCCTCTGCCTCCCGAATGCTGGGATTAAAGGCGTGCACCACCAATGCCCGGCTAGAGATGATTCCAAGATTAAGAGCACTGGCTGCTCTTCCAGAGGTCCTGAGTTCAATTCCCAGCAACCACATGGTGGTTCACAACCATCTGTAATGAGATCTGGTGCCTTCTTCTGGCCTGCAGGCATACATGTAGGCAGAACACTGTATACATGATAAATAAATAAATGTTTGTTTTTTGTTTGTTTGGTTGGTTGGTTTTTCGAGACAGGGTTTCTCTGTGTAGCTTTGGAGCCTATCCTGGTTCTCACTCTGGAGACCAGGCTGGCATCGAACTCACAGAGATCCGCCTGCCTCTACCTCCCGAGTGCTGGGATTAAAGTCATGTGCCAATACCACCACCCGGCCAAAATAATAAATCTATAAATCTATGTATATATTGAATTCAAATATCTTCCACAATTTATCACGAATAAAAGCTGTGCAAGTGTTTCGTGATGTTAAAAATAAGGTTTGAGCTGGGCCATGGTGGCACACACCTTTAATACCAGCACTTGGAAGCCAGAGGCAGTTGGATCTCTGTGAGTTTGAGGCTAGCCTGGTCTACAGAGCTAGTTCCAGGACAGCCAAGGCTACACAAAGAAACTCTGTCTCAAAAATAAATAAATAAATAAATAAATAATAGTTTGAAAGCTGGGGAGTGGCCCAACTGTAAAGCATTTGTGAAGCCCTGGGGTCAATCCCCAGCAATGGAAAAAGAAAAAGGGTGTCACATTTTAGAGGGTCCCACTATGCAGCCCTGATTGGCCTGGAACTTGCTGTGAGATCAAGCTGGCCTCACAAAGATCCACCTGCCTTTGCCTTCTGAGTCCAGATATTAAAACCATGGCCATTTCCTATTTACAACAATAAAAAGTTTTGACTGCAATCACTTTTTCACCTGTTAAGTGTAACCCATGATAAAGAATATATTTAAGCCAGGTGGTGGTGGCCCACACCTTGATCCCAGCACTTAAGAGGCAGAGGCAGGCAGATCTCTGTGAGTTCAAGGCCAACCTGGTCTATAAAATAAATTCCAGGACAGCCAGAGCCACAAAGAGAAACCCCCCCCAAAAAAAGAAGAAGAAAGAAAAAAGTAATATTTGTTATTAGAAAGTCTAATTTGTTAGCAAAGCACTTACATTTTTTCTAAAGCATTCTATAAAGCAAATGACAACAGCATGAATAGCAAATGACTATCTCTGAATTTACACTAGTTAATTTCAATTAGTAGACCACACATGTTATACACAGTCACTCAAGATAATGAAGATACAGTTTACTACTGTTCACAAATTTAAGAACAATTCAGAATTTCAAAACATATGCACTCCATAAGGATATTCTAAATGAACTATTTGGGCATACAAGTATGCAGCTTAATCCATTCTATGATTGGACAGGAAGAGAATCTAACATTTTGCAAATCTAAAACTACCACTCTTGGGAGGAGGGTGGTTGAGAGAGGGTTTCTCAGTGTAGCTCTGGTTATCCTGAAACCTGCTCTATAGACCAGGCTGACTTCAACTTAGAAATCTACCTGTCTCTGCCTCCCAAGTGCTGGGATTAAAGGCTTGCACCACCACCTCCCTAAAATGCCCAGCCTGGTCTACAGCGTGAGTTCCAGGACAGGCTCCAAAGCTACAAAGAGAAACCCTGGGGGGGAGGGGGGATGTACTTAAAAGACAACTGACTAGGTAAAGGAATGGCCAGATGGAATAACTACAGATGGCTCAGAGGTTAAGAGCACTGACTGCTCTTCCAGAAGTCCTGAGTTCAAAATTCAATTCCCAGCAACCACATGGTGGCTCACAACCATCTGTTTATGAGTTCGGGTGCCCTCTTCTGGTGCACAGATATACATGGAAGCAGAATGTTGTATGCATAATAAATAAATAAATAAATGTCAATAGTAGAATCTAAGAGTTTGGATATGAAGTTGCACCCTGAATTAAAACTGTATTTTTACTTTTCTTGATAGTTATAAACAGTTTCCTAATGAACTGTTGAGGAAAAACATGTGCTGGTGTGTTGTTTGTGTTGTTTATGATTTTTAAGAAGAGAAACAAACTCCCTAGGGCTAGGAGTGCACCTCAGTGGTAGAGGCTTGTCTCCCAGAACTTAATGCCCCTGGATTCAATGCCCAGCACTGGGAGAACAAAAGAAAAAAAAAAAAACTAAAAGAAAAAAAACAATAATACTTATAAGTGGCATTTAACACAAGCATTTGGAGGGGACAACCCTGTATTCAAATCCCAGATCAAAACTTCTGACTCTGTAGACTTAATTACACAACATAAGAAATAAATCTACATTTCTTCAGGCACTAATGGGATGCATAGTTGCTTTGAGGCTGAACTCTTCACAAAGCACTTCACACAGGGTCAGGCACACAGTCAGCACTCAGTATGTGAACAGTACATATCTTTGAATAGACACTCATTTTATGCTGAATGAAGAAGCATTTCGTTTAAGATTCAGTAGCAATGTTTTCACCAGGTTGTCTCAAGTAACTCATCATTTTGTGACCATTTCCAAAAGGGACACTCCTGATAGGAAACTTGATGCTTTAACAAGCTGGCAAGGGGAAGTAAACGAAATGCCTTGAAAAAACATTGCTCAATCGATAGTATTGTTCTTCATCTGAAGAAAATGACAATTATAATTCTCTTTAAAAGTTTCAAGACAAACTTTTAAAAGGCTTTCAACAACTCCTATGTAGACAAGGCTTCACCTAAGCAGGCAGGCTGGGTGCATCCTCCAAACGACAAAACTTGTCACCTTCCCACGTTCCTAAGTGCAGGTAAAGAAGCTGGACTACAACCTACTTGTAGTTATCCAAAAACCTCCCTTCTACACCAACGACAACCCAAACTTCTTCTGAGGGGAGGAGTGCCCAGTCCACTTTGGATCTTGATAACGGTCAAGGGGGAGGGGAACACAGCAGGAAGATGAATTGGCTAGGGTCGGTGCTCCTGCAGCACCCTCCCGGTTACTCCTCGGGAGACAACCCTCCACGACTTCTTCCCGCCACCGCTGCCCCCACCTGACCTCTCCCCAGAGAAACTTCCACAGACTCCGTTTTCCTCGAGGATGCAGAAGCCCAGTCTGACACCTTGCGGCCCCGAGGCTCGGCGAGTACGCACCACCCAAGCTGGGAAAGGGAGGGGACCCAGGCGGACCACAGCCCCCGCCCCTCCCCCCCGCCGGCCACTGAGCTTTGTCCACCTGCCGAGACGACCCGGGCCGCCCTCCCTCGGCCGTCGACCACCGCGCGTGAACCCCGGGTGGCTGGGGCCGGCCGGCGCCCCCGCGCGTCCCGCTCGCGCGCCTGCAGTCCGAAGCCCGCCCGCGGCCTCACCTCACCTACCCTCTTTCGGGGGCCGGTCTCCACCTCCCGCTCCGCCATGTTGGGCCCCGCTCGGAACGGCGGCGGCTCCCGGCGCGGCGGCCGCGGCCCCTCTCGGCCCCCGCCCACACTGCAGACACGGCGCTTCACTCGCGACGGTCCGGGCCCCTCGGCCGCCGCTGGGCCTGACGCGGGAGTGACGAGGGGGCGGAGGCCGCGCGCCGGCCGCAGCTCCCGGGGTCCCAAGCGGCGTGCGCGTGGGCACGAGGGCCTGCCGGGGCAGGGGGGCCGGGACTCGGGGGGTTAATGGCCTCCAAGGGGCCCCGTGAGTAGGATTATTTTCTCTCAGAGAAATTCCTCCGCCTGTGGTTTCTTAAAGGGATCTCCAAACCAGCCCCTTGCGCGCGTCCCTGATGCGCAGGCGCACTACAAGCCCCTCCCCCCTTTCCCACCAAGCCCCCGGTCCTGAGCGTGCGCGGTGAGTAGCCCAGACTAGGCCAAATCCTGCTTGTCTCTTTGCTGCCAGCAGCTGCTCCCACCACTCAACTATGGCCGCTCCCTTAAAGGGACCATGACGAAGGGGTGGTGGCAGAGTGGAAGGTCTTAATGAAAGGAGTACCTGGAGGACTGGGTGAAATGACAGTGAGGGGTTCACATCACCACACTACACCTGACTACAGAGATACTGCTGAAAAGACAAAATGTGGATGAGCTGAAGCTCCCAGTGAACCTTTGAGCATGAAGAATCCCAATCATGAAGAAAACGGGACTATTATCTCAAGGAAAAACCCAACAGCTTGTCAAGTGGAAAGGGGCATAGAGCATCAAGGACCAACTTCCAACCTTAAAACCAGATCCATTGGTGGTTTTGAAGACAGAGCCAACAACTGAAGATAATTTCTTCAATAGTTATTTGTCATTAGAATAACAAAATGGGGAAGGATCCTAGAAACCATCTACTCCATTGCTTTCATAGTTAACATTTCAGTATGGTCATCTGAAGTAAATTAATTTAACTCCAGAAACTCAGTGGCTGGTGAGGAACTAGAACCCAGACTGTAGCTGCATTCCTCCAGGATTTTGAATGCACAAAACTGTCTTCCAGGCAAGAGAACATAGACTGTAAAGTGCCTTGATATTTCAGGAACAGGGTTGCTGGCCTGGGAAGACATGATGATAACCTACTGTGAATCGTCCTTTGCCTCCATTGAAGGAACTTGAGAGTCTGACTTGAAGGATAAGAACCAAACTGTCAAAACGGAAAAATCCAAGGACAGCCGACTCTCTCTTCCCTGAAACACTGAAGAAAGCTGAGGGGAATGAGAGCTTGATTCATTCATTCCTCTGTCTAGTCTAGTTCCAAAGTCCTCAGATGGGATAAAACTTCCCTAATGGAATCCTTAATGATGGCTTAGGGACAAAAGTGAGACATATAATAACCAATACAAAGAAATTGGTTGGCGTTGGGTTGGTTTGGGCTGGGTTGCTATGTAGCCCAGGCTGGTCTGGAACTCCTGATCCTCCTGCCTTGATCATCCAAGTTCTTTGAGTGCTGAGATGATAGGAAACTCACAAAGAACTCAATTTTTTTAAAAAATTTAAGTCTCAGATTGAAGAGGTGTCAATCTCCTTGGCAATACTTAGTCAAAGGGGACCTTGCAGTTACTATCCTCACAGGATGAGAGTCTCTCTGCAGCTGTACTTCTGCGTCAGTCAGTAGCTCTTTGAATCCAAGAACTTTTGCTGAAAATTTAAATGGCTGCATGTTTTCATGCTGGTCCTTGCTTCCTCGCTTAGACCTGTTATCTTTAGTTTTACTCATGGGTAGAACAAAGAGAAATATATTCATTTCTGCCAAAGGATTTCTTTTTTAATATTCTAGAATTTTTAGTTACATGTCCAGGCAAAAGCAAATAGAGAGGTTAAGAAAAGACCTTTGCAGGGAACGTAGGTAAATAAAAGCCTGATTGGTTTCCACCTTTTTATAACAGACTGTATAATACTCCCTTCTAATGAAATATAGCCATTTAAAAATGGAACTTTGACAGGCACTGATGGTGCATGCCTTTAATCCCAGCACTGGAGAGGCAGAGGCAGGTGGATCCCTGCAAGTTCAAGACCAGCCTCTTCTACAAGAGCTAGTTCCAAAGCCACAGAGAAACCCTCTCTCGAAAAACCTAAATAAATAAATAAATAAATAAATATGGAACTTCAATGGCCAGGTGCACACCTTTAATCCCAGCACTCCTGGAACAGAGGCAGGCAGATCTCTGAGTTTGAGGCCAGCTTGGTCTACTGAGTGAGTTCCAGGACAGCCCGTACTAAAGAGAGAAACTCTGTCTGGAAAAAACAAAAACAAAAAAAATCAAATTTTCAGCTGAAAGTGGAGAACCCAGCTTCAGCCTTGCCCTCTCTCTTCTTCTGCTCTCATGTCCCCTCCTATTATTAGAAAAATCTTGGGCTTTAAAAAAAAAAAAAATGGCTTAAAGGCATTGATTTGGTTCAATTACCCTATATTTTTCTTCTTCTGCAGTGCTGGGGACCTCCACTACACATGCTAAGAAAGCATTCTACCACAGAGACACACACTCCAGGCCTATTTCTATATTTTAAGATGAAATCAAAGCCCAAATAAGAAGTGAATGGTACAAGATCACAAAAGGATTAGTAACGTCAGGACTGACACACATCTTGACTAAGGCTCTCCACCACAGGAGGAAGTTTCTAGAGGTCTAATTGTTGGGTCTTGAATAATAGGCGTGATTTGCATGTCCCAGATAATGTACAAGCATACCAGGAATATTCCATGCAATTATTTATGTAGAAGGAGGAAAAAGAAAGCCAGCATGTAGGGAGCGCCAGAGAGCTAACCAAATTTATGGAGAGCTTCATAGAGTACAGGAGACTAATACAAGGTCATTATTAAACAGAGAGGCCAAGACAGAATGCAAAGATATATATACTTCCTGGGATGCTTGAAATTTCATAAAGACTGTAAATTGGTGGCCAAATCTGTCTGGCTTGTCTGTTTATACTTACGTGATGTTAATCAAGTTCTTTGTTTTGTGACTTGATTTTCTTATGTGGAAATGGGTTACTGGAAGGATTAAATTAGTCAACACCTGCATAATATCTCTTAGAACAACTTTTAGTTCCTAGTACTCCACCTTACTCACTGTTCTATTGCTGTAAAGAGACATCAGGACCAAGGCAACTCCTATAAAAGAAGGCATTTAATTAGGAGCTTGTTACACTTTCAGAGGCTTAGTCCACAATGATGGAGCAATAGCTGAGAACTACTTCCTGATCCACAGGCAGAAACACAGAGAGAGAGACCCAGCCTGGCATGGGCTTCTTAAAACCTCAAAGACCAACTCTAATGCACAAACTAATTTTGTGGAGCCCGTTCTATATGGAGACATACCTTGCTCAGTCTAGGCCCTGGGAGGTGGGGGGGGAGGGGTTGGTCCTGCCTCACTGATATGAAGGGACAGATTTAGTAGACTTGCTATGGGAGGCCTTACCCTCTCCGAGGGGCAGATAGGAGGTGGGAGGGGAAGTGGGGGAAGCGGGAGAAGAGGGGACCTGGGATTGGAATACAAAAAATAAATTAATTTAAAAAATTATTTAAAAAAACAAAACTCAAAGCCCACCCATCAGTGACACACTTCCTAATCTTTCCAATCCTTTGAAACAGTTCCACTCCCTGACGACTAAACATTCAAATTATGAGCCTATGAGGGTCATTCTTATTCAAATCACCACATAACATATCAATATTATTATTTTTGAAGTAATTTTTGTTTGCTTACTTTTTTTTTTTTTTTTTTTTTTGATTTTCAAGACAGAGTTTCTCTGTATAGTCCTGGCTGTCCTGGAACTCCCTCTGCAGATCAGGCTGTCCTGGAATTCAGAATTCTGTCTACCCCTGCCTCCCAAGTACTAGAACTAACTGCTAAAGTGTGTGTGTGTGTGTGTGTGTGTGTGTGTGTGTGTGTGTGTGTGTGCATT
Source organism: Cricetulus griseus (assembly GCF_003668045.3). NCBI lineage: Eukaryota > Metazoa > Chordata > Mammalia > Rodentia > Cricetidae > Cricetulus > Cricetulus griseus. Next base: position 26,064,575 of record NC_048595.1, on the reverse strand, counting down.
GGGGGTTTAGGGGATGAGTGCAAGCACATGTGTGGAGATCAGAGAACATCTTTCAGGGACTGCTTTTGCCCCTGTAGCATCCAAAGATCAAACTCAGGTGGTCATCAGGTTTAGGAGGCAAGTGCTTTTACCCACAAAGCCATCTCACCATCCCAATATTTTCTTTTGTAATTTATTCATTTTAATCTTTTCTAATTTTAAAATTACATTCCAAGATTTAAAATGTGATTATTTACCTACACAATCCACTTTTCTGACTTCTAAAATAAAAAATAAAACTAGAATATTATGGGGGTGATATTTTGCAACTACCAAGCCAATTCAATTTCAATCAGTCTTCATTATAGACTCTTATTTACTTATTTATTACTTTTATTTGCATTGGTGTTTTACCTGCCTGTACATCTGTGTGAAGGTGTCAGATCCTGGCGTTACAGACAGTTGTTAAAGTTGCCATGTGGGTACTGGGAATTGAATTCAGGTCCTCTGGAAAAGCAGTCAGAACTCTTAACTGCTGAGCCATCTTTCCATCCCCTTGTCTGAAGGATAGCTCTAAGAAGAATTTCTCTAATGAGAAAAGATTAAAATAGGCTTAATTGAGTGATAAATAATTGTTGGATTGCCTTTTTCCATTTAATCTATTTATTGTGCAAATAGTAAAATATCTTACGCAGAGTTCTCTCACACTCTAGAGAACATACCTCCTCCATCTAGAACAGCTAAACCATGAGGCTGTGACACAGAGCCTGGCATAATAACAGGATAGAAGGAAGGGGTGGGTATCAGTTAGGAGGCCTGGGCACCAGTCTCCCCATGCCAACTCTCCAACACAGAAAGGATTCCTTCTCGCTCTAAGAAACAGAGACAACTTGCAGACTAGAGCCACACATCAAACAGCTAGCCACATATAAGTGAAAGTGATGCCAAAGTGTAGTTAGGAAAAGAGAAGTTCTACATCCAGCTAATAGAATCATTCAAGCCACATAAACCCTGGTTTTATATAAAAGAATTATACAGACCTCATTACTGCAAGAACCATTTAAAAAGAAAAAAGTCGTTCTCTGCTCTTGAGTCACATAGAATGTATCCAGAAGTTCCTAGAGATTGGGGGGGGAGAAGGAGAGGAGCCAGGAATCAAGGCTGGCAACTGAATGGGCGCGGCTACACAGATTACATAAATCTGAAAACAAAGCAACAGACCTCAGAAAGTGTTATGGTTTGCCTACAGGCTCTGTGAAGGCTCATCACAGACAGGCTAGGGGATGTTCTACTCACTGGCCAGCAGGTTGCAGAGCATCATGGGAAAAAGGGAAATTACACAGACAACATTTTAAATATAGGGTAATTATATGAAATTCAAAACAGACTTTAACCCTTTCACTCAAATAGGCGTTAATCAAAACTGACATCTATGGGCTGAGAGACAGCCCAGTAGTTAAGAGCATTGTCAACACTTCCAGAGGTCCTGAGTTCAATTCCCAGCAACCACAAAGTGGCTCACAACCATCTGTAATGAGATCTGGTGCCCTCTTCAGGCCTGCAAGCATATATGCAGACAGAGCACCATGTACATAAAATAAATCTTTAAAAAATTATTTTTAAAAAACTGATATTGACCTGGGTAAGAGACAATTCAGAGACTCTAAGAAGATGAAACAATACTGGGATACAAAGTGGAGTGAAGTTACTTTAGATAGGCTAGTCAGAGAATGTACTTCAGGGGTGACAAATTCAAGCCAAAACTTAAATAATGACCAAGGGCCAGCTGGACCAAATATCTGACACAAAGCATTCTAAGCAAGGAGAAGAGCAAGAATAAAACCTCCCAAACAAACCTGGTATCACACAGGTTTAAATCCCAGCACTCAGGAGGCAAAGCGTGATCTACATAGTGAGTTCTAGGTCAGCTAGGGCTACATAGTGAAAACCTGTCTGAAAAAGAAAGGAAAAAAGGAAGAAGCCTTTCTACAGAAACAAACCTGAAGTGCTCAGAAGGAACCAGTGTTCCTAGAACCCAGTACCCAGTCAGAGGAACAGAAGGCAGAGTTAGACATATGCAAAGATGATCAATGCACCGGGGGTTGGTGGCGCACGCCTTTAATCCCAGCACTAGGGAGGCAGAGGCAGGTGGATCTCTGTGAGTTTGAGTCTAGCCTGGTCTACAGAGTGAGTGCCAGGACAGGCTCCAAAGCTTCACAGAGAAATCCAGTCTCAAAAAAAAAAAAAGATGATCAATGAAAGATTGCCCTTTTCTTTCCTTTCCTTTTTTCTTCTTTCTTTTCTTTTTTTTTTTTTCTGTTTTTCTGAGACGGGTTTTCGTATACCCCAAGTTGATCTGGTCTCTGAAAAGAAGAAATAAAAAGGTAAGCAAGGACATGTTTGCTCCTACGTATAGTTGGGGAGGATTTCTGATCTTTCTTGCCTCCGCCTTCTGAGTGTAAAAATCGTAGGCTTGCATCCTTGAGTCAAGGTTTGGGGGTTTGGGGCCTGTTTTCATTTTATGTGCAGGCCTTTAATTTGATTTTGCCTGTGAGAGAAAGCCACAGTAGACTTTGTTTGAAAATCGTGTATTCTCTGGATACCATCAGGGAGCAAGTGTGGACATAAACAGAGAGACTTTGTGGCAGTTCCTGTAAGTGAGACAGTAATAGTCCAGGGCACCGGCAGTAGAGACAAAGGGAACTAGTATTCAGATGATATCTTTTGGAGATTTAAGAAATAAGATTGCTAAATGAATAGGGGGTGGGGCGAGACAGGACTGAGCTAGTTGATTGTTAACCTCAACAACTAAGTGACTAGTGTAGACCATTATTTGAAATAAAGTAGAATAGATTTGAGGTCCTAGAAAGAAAAAAAATGTCTTGGGTGTGTTGAATTTGAAATGTGTCTTACATATCCCAATAAAAGTGTCAAATATTTAGTTGAACATTGGAGCCTGAGGTTCAGGAGACATAACAGAGCTAGAGATGGAAGCAGGGGAAGTTAGCAGTATAAACCATCAGACAAGAGAGCATTTCCCAGGAACTATAAAACACACTAATCCCTGAGGCAGGCTAACATTTATAAGTCAGGAAGAGAAAGAGGTTCAATAATAGAAAGGGAAAGCCAGAAGAATCTAAGGTCTCAGACACCAATATAAGTCTTTCAGTGGGCTGCTGAGATGGCTGAAGGGGTAATGGCACTTTACACCAAGCCTGGAAAACCCACAAGTTGGAAGGAGAGAACTGACTCTTGCAAGTTGTCCTGGCTAGAGCACAACACACTAAGCAAATATGTCTTTTAAAGAAACAATCCATAAATATGGACCCTTATTTCAAGGAGTTTCACTACAGGAGCAAAGGGATGATACTGCTCACCTTTAATCCCAGTGTCTTAGTTAGAGCTTTTATTGCTGTGAAGAGACACCATGACCACAGAAACTCTTATAAAGGAAAGCATTTAATTGTGGGTGGCTTACAGTTCAGAAGTTCAGTCCATTATTTTCATGGCGGGACATGGCAGTGTGCAGAAAGATGGTGCTGCAAAAGGAGCTGAGAGTTCTACATCTTGATTTGCAGGCAACAATGTACCATTCTGAGCATAGCTTGAGCAAAGGAGACCTCAAAGCCCACCCCTACAGAGACATACTTCCTCCAAAAAGGCCACACCCACTCCAACAAAGCCACACCTCCTATGCCACTCCCTTCGGGGAGCCAATTTCTTTCAAACCACCATGCCCAGCACTCAGGAGGCTGGCAGGCAGATCTTTGTGAATTACAGGACAGCCTGTTCAACATAACAAGTTGCAAGTCAACCTTCCATGGGCTACACAGGGAGACCTTGTGTGGTGGCTGTTGTGCCAGGTTCGAGAAGCCCAGAGACTAACCCAAGGAGTCGTCACTCTGATGCAAAAGCAAAAGGTTTTTTTTTATTTCAAGCTGGCCAGCTAGGATCTCACTGCATGGCAGGCAAATGAGATGCCAACCAGCCAAAAAGAGTAGCTTTTAAAGGGGCAGACCATAAGGTTGAAGGCCACAAGTTACAGAGTTTCCATGGTTACTTAAGGTCATACAAAGTACAGAGTTAGTCAGTAACTATACATTTTAAGGGAAATACATTTGACTGAGATAAGACAGGGCATGGGCTTGCATGGTTACAGAGTCACAGGGTCTGTCAGTTATCCCTTGGGCTGGGAATCTTTATGACCAGCAATTAGCAAAGGAAGTTAACAGGAGTGGTGGACAGTTACCGCCCCTTCTCTGAGAGCAGGGGAATCAGGCACCAGCCATGGCACTCCTGATTTAAGGAGTTAAATTTTCCTTTTCCATTAGACGTTCCCTTTTCAGGGCCTAAATTTTTAAACTTTTATTAATTTTAATTTTTGGTCTCTCAGTGGGTATCCTTGGCTATCAACTTAACTACATCTGGAATTAACTAAACCCCATGTGGCTGGGTATACCATTGAGGGAATGTTTTCCTGACTGAATTATCTAAGTTAGGAAGACCTATCTTAAATCTGGGCCAAATCTTCTCATGGTAACCTATGTAAAGAACATGGAAAAAGGAAAGGCCTACTTGCCCTTCCTCTCTCTAGGAAGTTCAGTCTTTCATTGGCATCAGACGCTACTTCTTCAGGATTCAGGAATGTACTAATACTAGCTAAGAGGTCTGGTCTCATGGACTGAACAACTACTGGATTCTTGGACTTTCTGTTGGTAGACAGTCATTGTTGGAATAGCTAGACCATAGTCTATAATCCACTCTGATGAATCCCCTTTGTGTGTGTGTTGGGGGGGTGGTAGGTAGATAGATAGATAGATAGATAGATAGATAGATAGATAGATAGATAGATAAGAAAGATAGATAGATAGATTTATTCTATTAGTTCTGTTCCTTTAAAAAAGTCTAATTCACCTGGGGGAAGGCAGAAAAAATGAAGTTGTAGTTGGAAAGAAAATAGCTCAATAAAGTATTTGTGGGGCTAAAGAGATGAGTCAATGATTAAGAGCATTGAACTGCTCTTCTTGAGGACTCAGGTTCAATTCCCAGAACCCATATGGCAGCTCATAACTGTCTGTAACTCCAGTTGCAGGTACTCTGACACCCTCACACAGACACACATGCAGGCAAAACACTGATATCAGTAATAAATAAATAAATACTAGGCTGGCCCAGAACTCAGAGATCCACCTGCCTCTGCCTCCTGAGTACTGGGATTAAAGGCATGTGCCACCACCCACCAAACATAATAATAGAATTTTTTAACAGGGAATTTCAATGTGAAATCTTAAACTATATCAATGAAAGTTTGATATTCTCTTACATTTAAATGCATTTGTACATCTTGCATCTTAAATGGATGGCTGTTATATCACTTTATCTTGCAATCCTGTAATAGTCATTTAGAAAATATTAGTATAGGTCTGGGGATGTAGTTCAGTAATATAGGGCTTGCCTACCAGGTGCAGATCCCCGGGTTTGATCCCTGTGGTAGCTTAAATGAGAAATGCCCAGGGCTGGAGAGATGGCTCGGCCGTTAAAGGCTAGGTTCACAAACAAAAATATAAGAGAAATGTCCATCATAGACCAGAGCATTTGAATACTTGGATCTCAGTGAGTGGCAATATTTGGAAGATTCAGTAGGTACAGCCTGGCAGGAGGAAGTATGTCATTGGGGGTGAGCTTTGAGAGTTCATAGCCTAACCCTATTTCAGGGTTGCTCTCTGCTTCATGTTTGGGGTTGAAAATGTGATCTTTCAGATTATTGCTTCTGCCACCATGCCTTCTTCTTACTGCTATGCATCCCCCATAGCATAAGAATCATGATGGGGCCAGGCAATGCTGTGGGATAATCTTTTGTACACTATGAAGATGTGTCTGTGCCAAGGAACTTTAAGATTGGCTTAATAGGCTGGAGAGATGGCTCAGAGGTTAAGAGCACTGACTGCTCTTCCAGGGGTCCTGAGTTCAATTCCTAGCAACCACATGGTGGCTCAAAACCATCCGTTATTGAAGGGACCAACTTCCCTTTTGCCAACCATAACGGCCAAACACGTGCTTCTATGACCTTGTCCTAGACACTAAAAAGTCAGATGCCTGCCTCGTGACAAGGAACCAATCAGAAGTTAGCTGGTGGCGCTATGCTTTACAACCCTGGGTGTGCTTTACGGACAAGCGCACAGCAATGACATACAAAGCATAGCAACCACCCTGGGAGGGCCTATGGGCCATAACAACCAGTTGACCAATCAACACAGGGCAAGCCCTCCAAGCCTGGAGGCACACCAATCGTGAGCCTGTGCGTACCCCTAGACACTCCCCTTATGCTGTCCTATAAGATCTCTTGGGAGGCCCTAGGAGCCGTCTTTTGGGAGCCATCTGGCATGGTGGGTGGGTGAAAGTTCCGAGCTAACATGGGGTTAGCTCGTTAAATTACAATAAAGCCTCGTGCAGTTTGCAGCAAGCTCTCGAATCCGCCTGGTGATTGGGGTGACCGCAGTCGTGGCCTGGGATCCTGGATACTTGAGTTTTCCAGGGGTCTAACATGAGATCTGGTGCCCTCTTCTGGTGTGCAGATATACATGGAAGCAGAATGTTATATACACAATAAAATCTTAAAAAAAAAAAAAGATTGGCTTAATAAAGAGCTGAATGACCAATAGCTAGGCAAGAGAGGATAGGCGGGACTTCTGGGTAGAAAGAGGAACTCTGGGAAGAAGAAAGGCAAGATTTGCCAGGCAGACATGGATGAAATGGGATTCATGGTATTGAGCAAAGGTGATGAGCCATGTGGCAGAATGTAGATTAATATAAACAAGTTAATTCATGTTATGAATGAGTTAGGAAAAAGCCTAAGGCCTAGCTTTTATAAGCAATAAGAATTCTCCATTCACAGGCGTTGGTGGCGCACGCCTTTAATTCCAGCACTCGGGAGGCAGAGGCAGGTGGATCTCTGTGAGTTCGAGGCCAGCCTGGTCTCCAGAGCAAGTGCCAGGATAGGCTCCAAAGCTAAACAGAGAAATCCTGTCTTGGGAAAAAAAAAAAAAAGAATTCTCCATTCATTATTTGGAAGTTGGTGGTTCAAAGAAAGACCTGCTACATTTGGTTGAATCATCTTATTAATAGCCCTTAGATCTGTCACCATTCTCCATTTTCCAGATTTCTTTTTTTTATTATTATGTATACAGGGTTTGACAACATGTATGACTGCAGGCCAGAAGAGGGCACCATATTAAATGGTTGTGAGCCACCATGTGGTTGCTGGGAATTGAACTCAGGACCTCTAGAAGAGCATCGACTGCTCTTAACCACTGAGTCATCTCTCCAACCCCCAGATTTCTTTTTTTTTTTTTTAACAAATACAGGAGAATTCAAAGGCCTCGTTGATTCTTCAATATGCTGAGCTTTTAACTGCTCCTGTACCATTTGTTCTAAGGCCTACAGTTTCTCTGTTTTTTTTGGTTTTTGGGTTTTGTTCTTGTTGTTTTGAGACAGGGTTTCTCTGTGGCTTTGGAGGCTGTCCTGGCACTCGCTCTTGTAGACCAGTCTGGTCTCAAACTCACAGAGATCCGCCTGCCTCTGCCTCCCGAGTGCTGGGATTAAAGGCGGGCGCCACCAATGCCCAGCAGTTTCTCTGTTGTTAAAGGCCATTGCTTAGCTCAAACCGGTTTGTCCATCAACCATTTTAAAGGTAGGGCTATTGGTTCTTTTGGATGATCAGTAGCTGTTGTGCCCTTTTCTTGTACAACTGAATTGTGGGTGACTGTTCTTTAAAATATCTTCTAATATTTTTTCCCAGACTCATGTATTAATTAATGGCTTGTTTTTGAGGTTGAAGGAATGTTAATCTGAGGATTCCATTGCTATAACAAATCACATCTCCATAAATTCATTGCTATGTTAGCCACATAGGGCTTTAATTTTCCTCTCTGTCCTTCTGGCCCTATACATTCAACCCACCTCGTGCTCTGTTTTTCCTGAGATAAAATTCCAACCCCTGAAAGCTGAATATTTACCTTCTGAAGAGGCAAATTTGAATGCCAAGATTCTGGTGTAATTATTGTGGCATCCGCACTAGTGTCTACAAGGCCTTCAATGACAACATCATTTATACATATTTTTACTTTTTGTCTGTTCATTTATAGAAGTTTGCCAAAATATTTGCTTTATGGTTTCTCCTGAATTTTTCATTATCTCCTCTATAGCTTTTCTATCATCCAAAGAAGTATGGTTTCTTATAATAGGCGTTAGATTTCAAATTGCTGTGGTAAAGAGTTTCCTCTATAGTTACAGGAAACAACTGAACGGAATTTGGCATGGGGGCCTGCAAGAGGACCCTCAAGGTGTTTCCTAAGGACAAAGGGCTACCTTGACTGTCCCTTGTTGACCTTCTTTCATTTGTCCAATGCCTACCTTTGCCACACCTTCTTCATAATCCAGAAGGGATTGCTGTTCTCTTCAAATTATGCTTAGAAAAAAACATTGTTTTTAGGAACACCCCTTGTTTCCCACAATTAAAACACTTGATATTTTGATTTTTGTTCAAACCTCTGGAAATTACCACTTCACCGTCATGGTCATGAGATTCAGTATTGATTGTATCTCAGATCCATTCCTCCAAGGGTGCTGATCTTGCCTTTAACAGCCTAATTAGCCTTCTGCATTGTGCATTAGCATTTTCAAAAAGCCAGAGATTCAATTATTATTTGCCTATCTATTTGGTATTATCCTATTTACTGCTGAAGTCAGTCTTTGTAAGAAATTCATGACAGCTTCATTTGGGCACTGTATAATCCCAAGCATTCAAAGCTGCTGTGTGGCATAAAGCCAAGGGGTCGTCATCATTTAGAAACTGCCTTTCTGTACTAGCATAATCTCCTTCTCCAAGAAGTTGATCTTGGGAGATTTCCATACCTCTAGCTTTATTCCATTGTTCAATAGTTTTAGCCTCTTATCTGAACCAGGTACTCCATTGTAATTGTGGACCACGCTCCAAAACAGTTTTAATCAAGTCTATCCAGTCTCTAGGGATAATTCTATTACAAGTTTACCACAAGTTCAACATCTGCTTCACAAAAGGTGAATGCATGACATATGAATGGCTTGCATCTCCTTAAATCTAACATTTCTACTGGAGTTCATTCAACTCTTGCACAGCTTTGGGGATTATCTATCATTTGGCAGTTGTTCCTGTAAGGTGACTAGATAAATTAAAGTTGGTTGTTTTAACCCTATGTCTGACTCTGGGCTTTTATTATTAAGACCCATTACAACTTGTGCTACAACCTTGCCTTTTTATTTAGACAAAAAGGGGGAAATGTATTAGGATAATCTTTTTGTATGGTGTGAAGGTGTTATCTCTGCCAAGGCAACTTCTGATTGGTTTAATAAAGAGCTGAACAGCCAATGATTAGGAAAGAGAGGATAAGTGGGACTTCTAGGAAGGGAGAGGAACATTGGGAAGAAGAGAGATGAGTTGCACCTGTCAAACACAGAGGAAATGGGACTCTCAGTCCTGAGCAGAGGTAAAAAGCCACGTGGAGAACGTAGATTAACCGTTTAATTTAAGTTACAAAAGCTAGTTGGGAACAAGCCCAAGCTAAAGCCAAGGATTTATCCTTAATAAGAAGTCTATGTGTTGGTACTTGGTAACTGTATGTCCAAAGAAAGACCGCTTTAGGGCAGTGGTGGTGCATGCCTTTAATCCCAGCACTCAGGAAACAGAGTTAGGCAGATCTCTGAGCTCAAAGCCAGCCTAATCTACAGAGCTAGTTCTAGGACAGTCAAGGCTACACAGAGAAACTCTGTCTCAAAAAACAACAGAAAACCCCTAAAGAACCAAACAAAAAAAAAGAACTATGATGGGTTCTTACCCCACTGAAGCCATAGGCCAAAATAAGCTCTTCCTTCTAAAAGCCACTGGGTCATGTGGTAATATTTTGTTTATGATCTAATAAAGCTTGCCTAATTTAATCAAGCTTGCCTGAACATCAAAATGAAAAGCTAGACACAGTTGTACTGGCCAGGCAGTGGTAGCCACACCTTTAATCCCAGAACATGGGAGTCAGAGGCAGGTAGATCTCTGTGAGTTCAAGGCCACTCTGGGCTACATGAGAATGAACCAGTCTAAAAGAGAAAGGAAACTCATGCCTTTAATCCCAGCACTAAAGAGAATAGAGGCTAGAGAGATGGTTAAGGACACTTCCTGTTTTTCCAGAAGTGCCAGAAGTGGACCAGAGTTGGGTTAGGATCCCAATACTCAGGCCAAGTAGTTTACAACTACCTAGTTTACATTCCTAGTTACAGGAGATCCAAAAGCACCCTCTTCTGCCCTCCACAGGTACCTGCACAAAGGTGGCATACACAAAGACACCCACACACAAACAAAATTAAATAAAAATAATAAAATCTCAATATGGCGACTCCTACCTAAGTATAATCCCACTATAATTGCAACACTTGATAGGTTGAGGTGGGAAAATTGTTTCATATAAAATACAAGCATGAGCTGTCAACTAAGTCTCAGGACTGCCAGGGATATATAGCAAGGTCTTATCTTAGAAAAGAAAAAGAGGAGAAATTCAAGATGGTGGTAGCTACCAGCACTCTCAGGGCCACAGAGCCCTTCCAAGGAGCCTGAGAGAGATACGGAGGATGACCCTGCAGAATATGAATACTGGGGCCAACTTGTCCCATTGTCCACTAAGGAGAGCATGGAGCCTTGACGCTGCCTGCAGGCTACAAGCATGATGGTGCTGTCTGGAGTATCAGCAGGACAGCTGGGCAGAGGGCAGGGTAGTGTGCAATAGCCTGGAGCTTTCCAGGTCCTGCCCTTAGTTGTGCTGCCCAGTCAATCAATCACCCTGACTCTGAGTATCATACGGGGGTGAAGAATGGTTCATTTTCTTGACTGAGTCTCCTCAAGGGACTTCATGGATCATGCTGCTTCCAGAGGCTATACTGGTGTCTGTGGTCCATGCTGCTACAGGCCTGATGTTCATGGTTTGTGTTGACAATACAGGCCATGTAGATGTCAGTGATCAGTGCTACAGCCTGAGACTGGGTTGGTATCCATGATCTCTGGGGCTACCCCAACTATGTCCTTGATCAGTGCCGGCACTAGACATAAATTTGATGTCCATGATCCAAAATGCCACTAGAAACCATGTGGAAGTTCATGATCCATGCTGTCACTGGCTGCTATGATCAATGAAGCTTCTTCTGCCATGGTGTAGATGACTACATACAGACTCATAACTGAGAATAAGACACACAAGATTTCTCTGGCAATGTCCCCACCCCACTCCCCAGTCTAGACAGGAAGCTATTGAAGAAAGTCCTTAAAAATTGTAATAAAGCTGGGTGGTGGTGGCACATGCCTTTAGTCCCAGCACTAAAGAGCTAGTTCCAGGAAAGCCTCCAAAGCCAGAGAAACCCTGTCTCGAAAAACCAAAAAAAAAAAAAAAATTGTAATAAAGATGCTGAAGTACAGCTCTTCACAGTTGATGGCTTCTGGCAGAGAGGTGGAGAAGGACTCAGTTTTCTTTCTTTCTTTTTTGGGGGGGCATGGTTGAGACAGGGTTTCTCTGTATAACAGCCCTGGCTGTCCTGTGTAGACTAGAACTGGCAGGGACCCTCTGCCTCTGCCTCTGCCTCTTGAGTGCTGGGATTAAAGGTGTGCGCTACCAAGCCTAGCTAAGGACTCAGTTTTCTTTAAGGGGCTGGACAATGGGAGTTTGACCAGGAACCAGTAAGTATATGGGCAACACAAATTGGACTTGGTGGTTTTTTGTTGTTGTTATTTTGTTTTTCGAGACAGGGTTTCTCTGTGGCTTTGGGGGCTGTCCTAGAGTAAGCTCTTGTAGACCAGGCTGGTCTCGAACTCACAGAGATCCTCCTGCCTCTGCCTCCAGAGTGCTGGGATTAAAGGAGTGGGCCACCACCACCTAGCAGTGTTGAAGGCTTTTATGATGAAACTGGGTGAAGACATTAGTGAATGAGATTTTTACCATTTATTTATTTTTATCCTTATTCTTTTTCCCCAACATAATACACTGATTAATTATTTGCAAACTTCATACAATGCACCCATCACAGTTGCTTCCCATCCCTCCCAGATACACCTTCCCACTCCTGTACCCTCTCCCCCAGCAAAGAACACAGCCAGCCTGGTCTAAAGTGAGAGTTCCAGAGACAAACATGTGGGAAGAATTATGAAATTTTATCCTGTTGGAAATGTGATATACTAATGGACTAATTTGCTCCTTTTCTTGGGACTTTTTTCTGGGATGATTTTCCTTTTTCTTCAGATGTCTCATTTGTTCAGTAGTCTTCAGATTCCTTAGCTAGATGCCTTTATTCTCCTGAATACAAGAGTAAGCTCTTGTAGACCAGGCTGGTCTCGAACTCACAGAGATCCTCCTGCCTCTGCCTCCCGAGTGCTAAGATTAAAGGCTTGTGCCACCAACACCTGGGCCTAGTATACCGGCTTTAATTCCATAATTTTTCTATTATCCAATGTCTCTCTGAAGCTGTTCCTTTCTCATTAGAGTTTAGAAAACTGAAAGTTAATAAAGCATTATATAATCTGTTTCTAGGGGTCTTTATCATCACTTTCTGTTTATTTAGTTGGATTTGATCTTTCTCTAACTGCTTGCCGGTCCTGTAGTATTGTGTGCTATACCTGTAATATGCTTTATATTTTAATAAACAAAAAAGTCTTTCATTTTCTTAGAGACATATGCTAGAACATTGTCTGTTTTCATTTGTACAGGTATACACATAATGGCCATAACTTTCAGCAAATGTGTGATTACAGAATCAGCCTTTTCTGAACTCAAAGCAGTTGCCTATTCAAAACCTGAATAGGTATCAATGGTGTGGTGTACATATTTTACTTTTCCAAATTCCACAAATTCTGCCAGATTTCAATCCTTTGCCTGCCCTTCGGGTTACTTCCTGAAGTTGAAGTTAGTGGAGTTCATTGAATAAAGAACAAGTAAGAGCCAGCAGTGGTGACACACGCCTTTAGTCCCAGCACTCGGAAGGCAGAGGCAGGCAGATCTCTGTGAGTTCGAGACCAGCCTGGTCTACAAGAGCTAGTTCCAGGACAGCCTCCAAAGCCACAGAGAAACCCTGTCTTGAAAAAAAAAAAAAAAAAAAAAAGCAAGTAAGAAAGACATTTTCTTATAATTCCCTTAGCTTTTCACATGATGGAAGAGTCCTTTTTTTTTTTTTTAACCTTTGATGTGCGATAATGCTCTTGTTCACTGTAAAGATTTGTCACTCATATTGATTTAATAAAAGATGATTGGCCAATATCCAGGCTGGAAATATAGGAGGGGCTACCAGACTAAGAGAATTCTGGGAAGGGGAAAGTCAGAGACTGTTGCCAGCCAGAGGCAGAGGAAGCAAGGTGAAAATGCCTTACTGAGAAAAGGTATGAAACCATGTGGCTAAACAGATAAAATGTGTGCACACACAGAAATAAGAGGACTGGTTAAGAGTACTTGTTACTCTTCTAAAGGACCCAAGTTCGTATCCCAGCCCAAGCTACCCACATTCGGTAGCTCACAACTGCCTGAAACTCCAGTTCCAGTGAATCTGAAACCTCTGACCTCTGCCTGCACCTGTGCTTATGTTCACATACCCACATGCAGACACACAGTGTCTACACATAATCTTAAAAAGTGTCCTGACAGGTGTTTGCTTCACTCAGTCCGTGGAAGAAACAGGATCACTCTTAGATGACTTTTAGCCTTTTCGGCTGCAGGGGAGTCAGCTTCTGGTGAATTGACTGACTATAGATTTGCAAAAGGCTTTTTATTGTTATGCAATTTACACCTTAGCAAGTCAATTTCCGAAAACCAAAACCTCTTATCTGAAGCTCCACAAAGAGACAAATGCCAAAGCAATTCCCAGTCACAGGACATCTCAGTTTTTTTAATCCTCCCACAACCAAGTTTTGCACAGGCTTTGAACATTTTAGGAAACACTCAGATGAGATTTACATATTTCAAACAGAAGGTAGCAGCTACAAAAGTCAGATCAAAGCCAGGTACTAACACTCTGGAATAACAAGCTGCAAAGCTACAAGCTGCAAAGCTCTTCGGAACTCTCACTGCATAAACTTTTTTTTCTCTTTCCTCTTTCTTTCTTTCTTTCTTTTTTTTGTTTTTTTTTTTTTTTTGTTGTTGTTGTTTTGTTTTTGGAGACAGGGT